>NC_022012.1:81910774-81945540 GCF_000317375.1 Microtus ochrogaster | reverse complement strand
GCTGCTCTCCACATGCTGTGCACAGCACACACACACATACCAAAAGTCATAAGCAAAATGTAATAGGAAGAATAAACGGAAACTACCAGGAAGAACTTAAGGAGAGGTTAAAGACTTAGCAACTCTGAGAACTTGAAGTCCCCTATAAAGACAGCGGAAGCAGTTTCTAAGCAAACGTGGAAATCCAGTGACTGCCCTGACTGCACAGGAAATGCAAGAGAAAGCAGAATCAAAGATGGGGTTTTAAAGGAAGAAATCAAAATGTCGGGAAAAACGGAGTGTAGCTCAGTGGCTCTGTTTTTTTTTTTTTTTTACCTGTTAGGAGTTTATTGGAGGGGGTGTACAGGCTTGGTGAAGGTTGGTGGGGAGAGAGAGTGGAGAGAGAGGGAGAGAGAGAGAGAGAGAGAGAGAGAGAGAGAGAGAGAGAGAGAGAGAGAGAGACCTCAGTGGCTCTGTTATCCCAGCTCAGAGGTTTGATCCCCGCACCAAAAAAGAAGAAAAGACATGGAAAATTCTCAGCCTACTTATATTGTAGGCAATAAGATTGCAGTCCAAAGCCCACCTGATATGGAGATTAGAACAGGGGTACACCAGGTTAGCCCAGCAGAGATGCTGCCAGTGGAACTGAAGGAGGCAGAGACAAGGGTGTGAGGGACACTGCAGGACTCAGCTCCCACAGGACCTGACCGTAGTGCTATGACATTGTGTGCCACTCTCCAGGACAAAGAGAAGTCCTCAATGACAGTCTAGAGCCCGTGGAAGCTGCATGGCCTAGGCGGGAGGGTGCAATGCACAGGCTTGTCACAGCCGGTCTGCCGGAGACCATTCTCAAGCCTTAAAGCCTACTGGTGGTCCTGACTTGGCGCACATCTTTGGAGGCAGAGGCAGGCAGATCTCTGTGAGTCTGAGGCCAGCCTAGTCTACCTAGAGAGTTCCAGGTAAGCTAGAGCTACATAGTGAGACCTGATGGAGGAAGGTCATTGGTTAATTAAATAAAGAAGCTGCTTGCCCTGATAGGTTAAAACATAGGCGGGAGGAGTAAACAGAACAGAATGCTGGGAGGAAGAGGAAGTGAGCTAAGACTCGACAGTTCTGCTCTCTGGAGCAGAGACGCCTTGCTCCCGGCTCCCAGGCAGACACTCGCGATGAAGCTCCAACCCAGGATGGACGTAGGCTAGAATCTTCCCGGTAAGACCAGTGCTCACTAAGACCAGTGCTCACAGATTATTAGAGATGGGTTGATCGGGATATCAGAATTAGCCAGTAAGGGGTAGAGCTAAAGGACCAAGCACTGTTTAAATGAATACAGTTTCCATGTAATTATTTCGGGTAAAGCTAGCCTTGTGGGCAGCAGGGTGCTGGGGACGCAGCCCCACTGCTCTTATTACTACAGAGACTCTGCCTCACAAATTCAAAATAATAAATGCAGGTTCTAGAGAAATAGCTCAGTGCTGAAAAGCATTTGCTGTTTTTACACACAGGACCCAGGATTGGTTCCCAGGCCCTATATGGTGACTCACTACTCTGGTGCCAGGAGAACCAACACCCATTTCTGTACTCTTTCATCACTGTACATACATACATACAGGGAAATACATACATGCATGCAAAAATACTCACACATATAAATCTTATATAAATAAATACTGTGGACAGTGCCTAAGAACCAGCGTCTGAGGTCTCCTCCAGTCTCCACACACTTGAGGTACACGTGCCCACATTCTCTCTTTCTGTCTCTCTCTTTAACAGAGTTTGCCTTGATAAGTTTGGGGCTTTTATTTGTTTTATGTATATGAATGCTCTGTCTTCATGTACAACTTTGTGCCAGCAGAGGGCACCAGATCTCATTACAGATGGTTGTGAGCCACCACGTGGTTGCTAGGAATTGAACTCAGGACCTCTGGAAGAGCAACCAGTCTGTGCTTTTAACCACTGAGTCATCTCTCCAGCCCCCCCCCCATCAGGGGGCTTTCTTGATGGGAACTGTTACTTCTTACAAGTCTTCCCCAAGTAAATATTTAAAGAGACAAATAGCGGCTAGTGAATCAGTCAGTCAGCACATGGTGCTGATAAATCAACTAATGCAAAGGTGTTCTGAAAACATACACTGCCAAGTGGCTAAGCTGAACTAGTTAACACATGCATTACCTCACACATTCGGCATTTTCTGTGAGAAGAACATGTAAAAAGTCTATTAACTTCCCAAGCATGACAGTGAATGCTTATAATCCCAACATTCAGGAGGCTGAGGCAGGAGAACTGCCTAGAAGTTCAAGACTACCATCAGCTACATAGTGAGTTCAATGCCAACCTGCACTGACCATCTCCAAAAAAAGGGGGACCCCCCAAAAAAAGTCAACAGCACTAACAAAAAAAGCTACCATATATAATATCTCAATTAAGAGATTTACAAATCAGGGGTGGAGGAAAGGCTCAGTGGTTAGGAGCTCTTGCTGCTCTTGCAGAGGGCCTGGGCTTTATTCTCAGCCCACAGAGCAGCTCACAACTCCATGGTAATCCAGTGACCTCTCCTGGCCTCCACAGGCACCAGGCACACAGGTGGTGCACAGATATGCAAGCAAAATACTTATGCATATAAAAATAAATAAAATAGCCGGGCGGTGGTGGCGCACACCTTTAATCCCAGCACTCGGGAGGCAGAGGCAGGCGGATCTCTGTGAGTTCGAGACCAGCCTGGTTCTACAGTGCTAGTTCCAGGACAGGCTCCAAAGCCACAGAGAAACCCTGTCTCGAAAAACAAAAAAATAAATAAATAAATAAAATAGAATACAATGACAACCAAAGAACCTTGATTCACAATTACATCTATTTCTTTCAAATACATATTTTTTAAAAGAAACCTATTTTGGAGCTGATCTTCAGAGGTAGGCATGTGCACGTGCGTGTGCACACACATGCATAAAGAAAATCAAAGCTGGGGCTGGAGGAATGGCTAAGTACTGACTGCTTTTCCAGAAGACCAGGGCTCAATTCACAACACTCACACGGTGGTTCACAGCAGTCTGTGGCCCCAATCCTAGGGGATCTGAGGCCCTCTTCTGGCATCCAAGGGCACTGCATGTCATGTAATACAGACATACATGTAGGCAAAACACCCATACACATAAAGGGAAAGAAAAAGTCAAAGTTATACAAAAGTTAAGGTAACAGCTACTATTTGGGGGTTGAGAGAGAAACAAAGAGTGGGCTTAAGAAGCCTCTAAGTTGTTCTAAAGACGAGCCTCGATCCAATGATAGATTACAGGGTTGCACGTTTATTTTGTACATAGTATATTACATACAATATAACCATATAAAAACTTCAGTCATGGAGCTGGAGAGATGACTCAGTGGCTAAGAGCACTGACTGCTCTTCCAGAGGTCCTGAGTTCAATTCCCAGCAACCACATGGTGGCTCACAGCCATCTGTAATGAGGTTTGGCACCATCTTCTGGCATACATGCAGCAGAACACTGTACACATAATAAGTAAATCTTTTTCTTTCTTTCTAGCCTTGGCTGTCCTGGAACCCACAGAGATCCGCTGGTCTCTGCCTCCAGAGTCAAGTGCTGAAATTAAAGGAATGCACCACCACTGCCTAGCATAAATAAATCTTAGAAACAAAACAAAAAAAACTTCAGTCAGGCAATGGTGGCACACACCTTTAACCCCAACACTCAGTAGGCAGAGGCAGGTAGGTCTCCGAATTCGAGGCCAGACTGGTCTGCAGAGTTTCAGGACAGCCAGGGCTACACAGAGAAACCCTGTCTTGAAAAAAACAAATAACAACAACACCATCTCCCCCGGAAAAAAAAAATTAACAAAAACCTCAATGAAAATCTAGCATGGTGGTGCACATCTTTAACGCCCTTCTATTTCTTTAGAGATTAAAATGAAAATTAAAATGATTTTCAAGCATATGTCTCAATGGAAAGATGAGAAACTGAGAGGCAGTGCAATGGGACTTTCTATATGCCAAGAGAGAAAAAGCCACCAACCTAAGTTAATATATTTTGATGTTTTAATTTTACATTTAGCATGCACACACATGCAGAGGTCAGAGGACAATTTCCAGGAGTCAGTCCTTTCCTTCCACAGTGTGGGTCCCAGGAACTGAACTCAGGTTGTCAGGCTTGAATCATTTCAACAGCCCATTATAAAACATTACTTTAGGGGCTGCAGAGATGGCTCAGCAGTTAAGAGCACTGGCTGCTCTTCCAGAGGACCTGGGTTCGATTCCCAGCATCACAACGGTTCACAACTGTGTGCTAACTCCAGTTTCAAGGAATCCAGTAATGTCTTCTTCTGCCTTCCACAGACACCAGGTATGCAGGTGATAGACATGCATGTAGGCAAAATACTCAGACACAAGAAATAAAAATAAGTAAAAGACTGTTTTAGAATGAGATACACATTATTTACCACATTAAGAGAATAAAAGCAGAAAGCCCATGACAATATCAGAAAACAGTAGAAAAGCATCTCACAAAATTCAAATTCCTCCATCTTTAAAACTCCAGGAGAAGTAGAACAAGGAACTTCTTCAACATGAAACAGGATACCTCCAAAAAACTAGCATTCAACCCCTAAAACTGGAAACAAAACATGGGTATAAGGCTGGAGAGATGGCTCAGCAATGATGAACACTTGCTCCTCATGCAGACTAGAGTTCTGTTCCCAGCACCCATACGGCAGTCCATAACTAGCTGTAACTTCCTCTCCAGAATACCTGACAGCCTCTTCTGACCTCTGAGGGCACCGCACATATACGGTACACATATATACATGCATATAAAAGTAAAAAAAAATGTAAAGACATGGCTATCTACATCTCTCCAATGCAATAAGGCAAGAAAAAGAAATAAAGTAATAAGATTGTAAAAGAAGCAAAATAAAGAGAATAAAGCCAAACAGAAATAATACAAGAAATTTAAATGTACAAAACAAGAAACTAACAGAAATCTAAATAAAAAGGCAAATATAATTTCATAATATTAACAACTACAATACATGTGATGGCCCTTTTTGAGGTGCTACCAACTGAACCCAGGGCCCAGTGTACTACTGAGCTCCATCCTAGGTGATCTGTGACATCTAAATGGAGTAAATGCACCTTCTTCTTAAAAAGTGACTGTATGCTGGGTTTAATGCATGCACCACAATATCTACTACTTAGTAATCTCAGATGGGAAGGTTGTGTGAAACCAATCTGGGTAACACAGCAAGATCTTGTGTCAAAAAAAAAATGTCAAAAGAGGACTAGAAAGATGGCTCAGCCTTTAAGAGCACTGGCTGTTCTTCCAGAGGATCCAGGTTTGATTCCCAGCACCCACACGGCAGCTCACAACCGTTTGTAATGTAACTCCAGTTCCAGGGAACTCTGGGTTTTAAGGGCACTATCTGCACACGATGCACAGAAATACATGCGGGCAAAGCACCCATATACAGGATATAAAAAGAACATGAAAAGACGGGGTAGAGATGCAGTTAAGCTGGTAGAGTACTTGCTGCCAGGTACAGGCCCTGGGTTCAACCCTCAACCCTGCATCACTCCAGATGGAGTGGGGCACTCCTGTAACCCTAGCACTCCTGAGGCAGAGACAAAAGAATCACAAGTCCTGGGCTGGAGAGATGGCTCAGAGGTTAAGAGCATTGCCTGCTCTTCCAAAGGTCCTGAGTTCAATTCCCAGCAACCACATGGTGGCTCACAACCATCTGTAACAGGGTCTGGTGCCCTCTTCTGGCCTGCAGGCATACACACAGACAGAATATTGCATACATAATAAATAAATATTTAAAAAAAAAAAAAGTTTACAAAACTTTAAGCTCCCTCAGAACTTTTGCCAGTGTGGAGGAAAATAAAAAAGAACTTACAAAAACAAAAACAAAACCAGCTTGGGCTATATGAGACCCTATCTTAAAATAAGTTTTTAAGTTGGGCAGTGTTATTACATGCCTTTAATCCCAGCATTGCAGAGGGGCAGAGATAGGTGGGTCTCTGAGTTCGAGACCAGCCTGGTCTACAGAAGGAATTCCAGAACAGCCAGGGCTACACAGAGAAACCCTGTCTCAAAAAAACAAAACAAAAAGTTTTTTTTTTTTAAAAAAAATTAATAAAAACTAACTAATTAAAAATTTAAATACAATATCTTTAAGTTAAGCATGGTGACATACACCTTTAAACCCAGCTCTCAAGACTCAGAGGCAGGTGGAGCTCTGTGAATTTGAGGCCAGCCAGGGCTATATAGTGAGACCCTCTCTCAAAAAAAAAAAAAAAAAAAGACATCTATAAACTATACGGACAAGTAATGGTTATTCTTAGTGACCATGTGGCATTTCTGGGACACCTGGCAGTCCCATGCAAGTCCCCAAGAATGTCTTACAAATTCCTGAAGAGCAGGAGGAAGGGGTACAAGGACCTCACGTCAGCAGCTTTGGGCTCAGACCAGAGAAGGTCACAGCAGCAACAATAGTTGTGGGATAAATGCTGTAAAGCTGTGTCTCTGCCTGAGGCACCTTCTGATCGGTTTAACAAAAGCTGAATTAGATGGGCAGGAGAGGATAGGCAGGACCCCTGGGAAGAGAAAAAAACTGGGAGGAGCAACCTAGGTGCTCAGACTCCCTCAGCGGACCCCAAGCAAGTCAGATGTGCTGTACCGCTGGAAGGTAAAAGCCACACAGCAGAATGTAGCTTAAAAATATGTGTTAATTAAGTTATAAGAGCTAGTTAAGACAAGCCTAAGCTGGGGGCTGGAGAGATGGCTCAGTGGTTAAGAGCACTGGTTGCTCTTCCAGAGGTCCCAAGTTCAATTCCCAACAACCACATGGTGGCTTACAACCATCTGTAATAAGACCTGGCGCCCTCTTCTGGCATGCATACATGGAGGCAGAATGTTGTATACATAAAATAAATAAATCTTAAAAAAGAAAGAAAGACAAGCCTAAGCTAAAGGCAAGCTTTCATAACTAATAAGTCTCAGTGTCACTGTTGGAGGACTGGCGGTCCCAAAGAAGGCCCGACAAGACCTACTATAGACAGCTATCATATGAACACTGCACTGAGCTCACAAAGGGCATTCATTGGAACACCCCCCCAAAAGTGCCCGTAAAATAATAATAAACTTTTTAAGAATACAAGCAAAAGAATATACCTCAGACACAGACTAGGATGCCCATGGGATGGGAGGAGAACAGAATGGCCATGAGAAACTGAAGCGAAGACAGATGGTGCCGTCTGGACTTGTGCAAAACAGTGACAAGCTAGGAGCTATGTATGACCACTACGACTCTAAATCTGCGGCCAAGAAACACAACCTGATGATGTGCGGCACATCTGGGTCCTCACCAACGACAGCAGCCTATACCAAAGATGGAATAGAAACACTCATCCTGTGCTCACCCTGTGCCTTGCATAGCACACACATAACCACAGCACACACACAGCATGGGGCATGCTCATAACCTACCCCGAGGACCTGCGGGTCAAAGTACACACTCAGAGCCAAAGCCAGCTGAGGCCATTGGGCCCCGCAAAAGGCTGAGGGAAACAGAACCGTTGAGGATGAGGGGGTGGGGAGCGTGGCAGAGTGGAATAGCTCTAGGTAAGGAGCCCTAGAACAGGACCCTCACACACTCTGGTTCAATGCTGAGCCCTCTGTCTTGAGAGGCCAAAGGGGCAGGCACGTTCCAGGGCTCAGACTGCGGCTCCTCACCCTCTGCCTCCCCTCCTTGCACCCACCTGGCCTCGGACTCGGTACACACATCCTCACTCCACTGGACTTTCTTCAGCTCATCAGAGCAGCAATACTGGCTGGAACAGGAGCCGCAGCAGAAATCAGGACAGGATTCTGGGATCAGGTCATCTTCGTCAACAGGCCTGCATAGCTCACCATGGGCTGAAGCAGAGAAACAAGCCTGTTCCCCTTGTCACATAGGCCAGGTCTCATCCACACCCCAGCCAACAACAGTGATTTCCCCAGTGCAGCTACCAGGCAAGCTTTAGGCCACCCCAGGAGACCAGCCACCTACCAAGCCTCCACCCTCTCCTTGTGGCCACACGAAGAAGCATCAAAAGATGCCCTCCGTCCCTTAGCAGTTCCTTGGTTTCCTGGTAGAAAACTGACTTTTCTACTTGTAAGTCTGACGGGACTACTTGCTGCTCTCAGAATCCCCCTTGATTAAGACCTCAAGGCAGAGTGTCAACTGCAAAGGCCCTAGGCGATTCCCCTTTCCACCTCACGAGACACTCCACTCCACCTTCAAGGCCTTATTCCAGGCCGCATCCCAGAAGCTGCCAAGGTGAATAGAAACACCCCTGCAGGCACAGGACTGCCCAATATTTAATCCTTATTACCTCCATAGCAGCCTCACCTGCTGGGCACAAATGCACACACACAGAGAGAGACAGAGACAAACATGGGGAGGGGAGGGGAGGGGAAGGGAGGAGAGCAGGGAGGGACGGAGAGAGGCCTAAATCTCATAGCGCACACTACCAGCAGGCTGAATCCTAACCCCTGCACAAGTATCCGGAAAGTACTCATCTCTAGGACAGGCATACAGCAGGCATTAGGACATTTTTGTGCTCTCAGTGGCACCAGGCGACACCCTGTAGCCCTCACAAAGCTCTCAGCCTAAGGGCAAGTGGTACCCTTGCAAATATCAACAAAGTCATGCTGAAGGATGTGGGGAAGGGCACAGGGCTTTGGCTACTCACAAGCTTTGCAACACTCCAGGAAGATGCCACACACATGTCCCTCCCTGTGTGTCATCAGGCTACACTAGCAGACCTGGAGCCCACACACAGGAGACCCCCACATGCAACCCAGAGCGTCAAGGCTCATCAGATGCTATCTGTGGACAATCACTCAAGCACTGGTCTGGATACAGTCTTGGTCCAGCACATGGACCATGGTGGAAAGGCCCAGCCAGAGCAGTAGAGCATGCGCCCTGGGGCTGTCAGGAGGAGCCCCGAGGGCACAGGCACTATGAAACTCGGAGGAAAGGTAACTTGGAAGTAAGGAAGGCTGCGTTTTGGTAGCACCATACAGAACCTTGCTCTGGGCAAAACTGTAGAATGGGTATTTCTGACCCTTGCAAGCCCAGTTCAGCCACTGGTCACCGGAAAGTGAGAACAGCCACAGCCACAAGCCAGGCTGTGCCTGAGTCAGGCTGAACAGACTACACACCAGTGAGACTTTCTTTTACGGCAGGGTCCTACTATGTGGCTCTGGCAGGCCTGAAAACTCACAACCTAGATTAGACTGGCCTCAAACTCACAGGGATCCTCCCGCCTCTGCCTTCGGAGTGCTGAGACTAAAGACAAGTATCATCTTCTGGCGCTCACACCCGTGGGTCTTTCAGGCTGGGTCCCAGGCACAAATGCTATTCTGAACTCCAGACACCGAGCAAGGCTTTCTAGACTGGAGACCCATCCTCCCACAGGCTCACTCCAGGGTTAGGCTGACTCTGGGGCAGGACTCTTCCTTCTCATCTCCCCACCCCAGATCCTCCAAACTCATGTCAGCTTTCAGGAAACACAGTTCCTTTCCTCTAGGAAATCAGCATCCCACGAAATCATTAGCTCCCCATGGCTGGGCTGGGGGCTGTTCCAATTCCCATCCCAACAGGTCCCCAGCCTACCCTCCCACCGGAGTCATCTCTCAGGGAAGACAAGGGAAAGCGGCGTTTCCTCCCCAGAAGAGGCCAGCCTCAGGGCCCAGCTTCTCCAGGAAAACAAGGTCTGTAGAGGCAGCGGGTGGAGGGCTGCCAGCCAGGAAGCAGGCTGCAAGGGACAACCTCTGCAGGAAGGGCCAGGCTGCCCTGACGTCCTCCTATCTGAAGCTAACTAACCCCAGGCGGAGAATCCTGCTCCAGCCCCTGGAACATGTAGGGCCTACCCACTATGAGGACAAAACAAAGGTGGCAGTTTTGCGGGGCACTATCAGTTCAGGAGGGTGGGGGTGACAGGATGAAGTCAGTGACGGGATTTGCAGACGCCCCCTCTGTTATCAGGAGCACTCCAGGGCCGGTGCTGTCTGGCTCGTTCCATAGACAACTCGGGGAAGTGTCTGACCCGACCCAGTCCCTGGGCAGCGCACACCGCCCCCTTCTCCCAAGCTCACCACCCGGAGGCGGCGGCAGCAACAACAGCAGCAGCAACAGGGTCCGCGGAGCGGGCACCCGGTCAGCCATGGCGAGACAGACAGACGGGCGGACAAACGGACCAAGCACACCGCCGCGGTGCCGCGGCAACCTCAACGACCCGAGCGGCCCTAGCCTCCTTGCCCCGCCCCGGCCGGTTCCCGGAACCCCCGCCCCAGAGGAGGAGGAGGAGGAGGAGGTGGAAGGAAAGAGGAGGAGGTGGGAGGGAAGGGAAGCGGCCACCCCTCCCAGTCTGGCTGCTGCTCTCCCGCCCCCCGTCGGCGAAATCTGGAGACAGGTTTTTTTCCAGGATTGGTACACCCAAGTTGCTTTCTGCTCACGGGATACTTTTGTGGGGAGACCCCCCTCTTGCAGCTGACTTAAGGGGCTGGGACAGGATCTCCGTGGCAAAGTTATCCCAACACTTGAGCTATGTATACTCGTCCCAACTTTGCCTTTAGGGAAGCTGCGATTTTCTTGCTGGTTGAAGCCTCACACAGATTCACGATTCACCTGAGGACCATGAGGAGTGATGCGGGAGTGGGGGGAATAGTATTCAACAGATTCAAGTTCCTTCTAGAAGATTTCCAGGACCTCAGTCTGACTACATCCCTGAGATGACAGACACCTCCATATAACCCCCCCACTCTCCTCATCCCCCTCTAACCCCCCCCAAGCCCCCGCCCAGGAAGCTGCCCACTCTTGCCCAGGGGGCCAATCCTGAGGGTAAGAGCTAACAGCTCTCAGGGCACATATAGGCCACTTCCTGACAAAGTTCTGTCAGGCTGCCTTTTCCCCTCAGTGTGGGGCAAAGTTCCTAGTGCGGCCTGGAAAGGGAGGTATGGTGTTCTTGTACTGCCAAGCACCTGGAACAGCTAGTATTTCCTCCTCAAGGCTGAACCCACCAACCGTCTGCAGTAGACCACTTGAGACAGTATGTATTCGGCACTGTGCAACGATCAAGCCCTAAGGGGGGGGGGGCTCCCCCAGCCATCCTGCCTGCCTATAGGATTAGAGGGAGCCAGAAAAGGAAGCAACACAAACCCATAAGGCAAAACTAATTCCTTCCGGTCAAGACGCTGACATCTCTAAACTATGAGACATGTAAAAGAGTTACTCCGGTTGGCCACCCCTAGGAAGACAAGCTCACCTTAAGCTGTGCTAAAGGATGGGTAGACTAAATGTCCCTTTAATGAAATACTATACCTTTCCTTCCCAGAATTCCTGGCCACCGGGTTCCTACAAGCCGCCATGAGGTTCTGCTGAGCCTGCCTCGTTTTATCCTTTTGGATGCTTGTCAGAACGTACATATGCTGTTGCTAACACTTAGGCTTCCTCTAAAGCTCTGCCCTCCATGCTGGTTTAACTCAAAGGGAATGGTGGTTTTTTTGTTCTCTTCATCCCCATTCTTCAGATGCAGAGGGGTTTTGTTTGTTTTTGATAAAGGTCTCACTATGTAGACCTCGCAGAGATCCGCCTGCTTCTGCCTCCTCAGTGCTAGAATCAAAGGTGTGTGCCACCACACTCATCCAGGTTTTGCTTTTAGGATATAATAAATTTGTCCTCTTTGGATAAACTTGGATTTTTCTTGACTATCCCACTTTTCCTACCTTTTAATTCGTAAACTGGTGAAAAAAAAATGAACCCATTCCTGCATGCCCGGATTCCCGCATGCCCGGATTCCCGCATGCCTGGATGGCATCATCACCTCAGTTAGGATAACTGGTCCAGGGCTGGAGGTGGCTCAGCAGTTAAAGGCACTAGTTGCTCTTGTGGTTAACTCCCAGCATCCACATGGTGGCTCACAACCATCTGTAGCTCCATTGCCAAGGGATCCCATGCCCTCTTCTGACCTCTGTGGTCACTAGGCACATACGAGGCAAACACTCATACGCATAATCTTAAGAAAAAATGTACAGTTTGTAGCTGCGAACTGTGCACGGACCTAGCAAGTCAGAACAACACCTGGTGGTGCTCAGCTCTGACAGGATGGGGAAGCTGGGTGTGGTAACTGGTAGTCCACTAGCCCGAGGGGCCTTGTTCTCACCCAGCACTTGGCCCTTTTCATCCTTTTTGAATGATGGTGAGTCAAACACTCCTTCCTCGCATCCATGGCACCTAGAGCAAGGGCTTTTGCTGCAGGCCCAGCTGGAGCAGCCAGTGAGCTGACCCCAGCCCTGGCAGTATGGAGGAGGGAAGGGAAATAGCCAGGCAGAAACCCACAGGCTTGGAGGTCAAGACGAGATCCTGTTTCGTTCATCTTTGGACCCCACCTCCTGTGTATCGGATAATCTTGATGAAGGAGGAAATATCCCACTTGCTCCTCCTCAGACTCTGAAGACCCAGCCACTAATCAGCAGCGTAACCCCCTCTGCAATAGCCCTGCCAATAATACCCTTCTATGAAAACAGCAAGAAGTTCCCTTGCCCAGGCCTCCCTGGAGAAAATCCTGTGCCGCAACCTCATGGGATCTGCCAGAAGACGGAGAGAAACGTGGTACACCTGAAGCCATATTCAAAGGCTCAGTAAAGACCTGGGTAAAGACACCTGCAGCCTAGCCAAGCCTTACCACCTGCTCAGAGCCCAGGGCCAATGATGGAGTCAAGAACCAACTCCTACCTACAAGTGGTCCACTTGAATGCCTGACACCATTGCCCCTGTGACCCACAAATGTAAAAAAAAAAAAAAGATGTTGAAGATGGAAGGAATAACTGTTCCTTCAGTGAGGTCCTTCTGTACCCCAAAGGTCCTTCCTGGCACGCTCTGTGAAGTCCATTTTCTGGCTTCTCAGAAATTTCTCCTTCCTCTATGTCCCCCTTTCAGATTCCCGCTAACATCCCAAACCTGCTCACCCAGATATCTCACACTCTTACCCTTTCTCTTTGGGGGACCCCCCCCCCAGCAGCTGCTCCAACACTGCTCTTACTCACCTGTCTGCTTTCTTGACTCAAAGAGCACATAGCCTTTTCTCCTCCTCCTCCATCTCCCTCCTGCAGCTGCCGAGATTCCCAGCTTGCCTTTTCCTTCACACAAATTAAAGGTCTTCTAGTTACCTTCACACACCCCCCACCTTTTATTTAAATCTAGGAGGTCAGCTGGGCGGTGGTTGCACTCACCTTTAACTCCAGCACTCAGGAGGCAGAGGCAGGTGGGTCTCTGTGAGTTCAAGGCCAGCCTGGTCTACAAAGCAAGTTCCAGGACAGGCTCCAAAGCTACACAGAGAAACAAAACAAACAAAATCTAGGCAGCTAAAAGTCTGTAGAAAAAGCTTTGTGTTTCTGACAGACTACAGTCACCTGCTCTAAGATAAAATGCTTCATGATCTACTGCCTTCTTAACATTTCCCTCGCAGACTGGGACATTGCTTAGTGGCAAAGCTGTGAGAGGCCTGGGAACTCCTACGCTGTCCTCTAACACCCCTCCCCCAAATACGCACAAATAAGTTGGTTTTTTTTGGGGGGTCTTTTTGTTTGGTGTGGTTTATTAGAAAGATCATGTGACCAATTTTTAGGGTTTTAGGCTAAAAGTAATCATTAAGTCAGAACAGATTTACTCTATGTGGCCATGCTGGGAATAGGAACAAATAAAGAAGGCCAGGGACCACCACCCCCAAATCCATTTTCAGGGTACTAAAGAGAGGTTTCGGTTAAAGAGAGGGCAAAAGGAGTGGAGTCCAGCGCAAGCTGTTGTCCCTGCCCAAGTCTGTCTGGCAAGGTTCTATGGCAAGTTGTTAGAAAGAACTGTGAGAAACCCCTCCTCTGGCCAGGACCAGGCTTCACTCAACCCTGAGATTCTTGGCAAACTGCAGTTCTTTGAGGTCCATTGTTCCAGTAGTTTGATAGCCAGATAGGGACACAAGGGTCACTTAGAATAGCTTTCTTCCTGCCAGTACTACAGGGAAGGGAGGGAGAGAGGAGGAGGGAGGGGGAGAAAAGAGGGAGAGGGGGAAGGAAAGACGGAATCTAAAACACCCCACTCCTCCTGAATCTCACCCTTTATACTCTTTACAATAAGGCAGTAAATGCTAAGTTCCCGAGTCCTGTGATCACGCTAATCATAGAACCACTGGAGGCGGTTGTGGGTACCCAAGATTCATGGCCAGCCACTCTTGAGTATGAGTGATTTTGCCCTTGAAACCTGAACTGGGGACAGTCTTGGGGTGCTAAGTCTTTAACCTCTGGGGTCTGAGTAAGGACTGAGTTACCCAGATGATGTTAACACCACAGACAAGTGATCTCAAAAGCCAGAGCAGAATTGCTCTGTGTGGCCATGTTGGAATTAGGGACAAAGAAAGAAAGAAGTTCAGGGATCCCCCATCCCCCAAATCCATCTTCAGGGTATCAAAGAGAGGATTTGGGTTAAACAGAGGACAAAAGCACAATCTTGTGCTAGAAAGGACATCAGACCTTGGGAGGCCAGGCCAGTGAGGAACACAGGAAGACTTTAGACTCAGAGTGTTTAAGAGGTCCAGATGTGATGTCAGATGGTCGCATTTTAGAGGACGCACAGCTTAAAGAATGAACAAGGTCAGATTCTTAGCCACAGAATCAAGGCACAAAACGAAAACATGCTCCAGTCCTCGGGAAGAGTCTACCTTCAGTGACAGCATGGATCACTTCCCAGCCTCACATCAGGCTGCTCCAAACACCTGTGACTCCGTGTTAGGGGATCTGTGGCCTCAAGCCTTCAAAGGCACCGTGCATGCACACAGTCCACACGGCTACACATGAAGGCACACCCACATACACGTAGAAATAAATGAACCTCTCAAAAATTACCTTATCTTTAACCATGCACACAGTGTATTCCATCTGTGCACGGGTGAGCTGGATTTATAGGCAGTTCGGAAATATCTTGTGTGCTGGGTATTGAACTCAGGTCTTCTGCAAGAATACTCTGTACTCTTAACCACTGAGCCATCTCTCCAGCCCCTCAGTAATTCTTTTAAAATGATAAGACCTCTGGCCACAGTTCCCCTGTGGAACCTGATGCACCAATCCAGGTGAGGATGGCCACGATGTGGACAAGGCTTCACTGCATCAGGGTTGGCTTATTTGTGGTGCTGGATGTCCACCTGAGGCCTCATGTCAGGCACGCACTTTATTTTGCATATATTTAGAAGGCAGTGCCATGACTGACCGACACTGTATAGGACGGCATGTGAGAAGGACCATGAGAGCCAAGGAGTGGCCATCTTCTGTGTTCACGGGGATGCCTGGGTGTGGGAGCTGGGGAGAAGGCGGCAGCAATTTAGTGCGAATGAAATTTGAGGGACAGCATGAATGTAAATAAAGGAAAACAATGAAGTCCCAGGAAGAGCCCTAAGCACTCTACACTGTGCTTGGTTAAGACCCTGCGTGATAGCTGGGCAGTGGTGCACACCTTTAACCCCAGCACTTGGGAGGTAGAGGCAGGTAGATCTCTGAGTTCAAGAGCAGCCTGTTCTATAAAGCAAGTTCCAGGACAGCCAGGGCTACACAGTAAAACCCTATCTCAAAGAGAGAGAGAGAGAGAGAGAGAGAGAGAGAGAGAGAGAGAGAGACACACACACACACACACACACACACACACACACACACCCTGGGTTAGAGAGATGGCTCAGTGGTTAAGAGCAGTTACTTGTCTTCCAGCTCACAACTGCCTGTAACTCTAGTTCAAGAGGACCCAATGCCCTCTTCTGGCCTCTGTGGGGAACAGACATGCACATGGTGAATAGACATACAGGTAGGCAAGCACCCATGCACACATACATACACATAAAATAATTAAATTTTAAAAATTAAAAAAGAAAGAATCTATTGATAGATTATGGTGGTTTGAATAAGAATGGCCCCCATAGCCCCTTATATTTGAATGCCTGGTTGTCAGGGAATGGCACTGTTTGAGAAGGATAAGGAGGTATGATCTAATTAGGAGGAAGTGTGTCACTGGGAGGTGGACTTTGAGGCTTCAAAAGCCCAAACCAGGCCAGTGACTATCTTCCTGCTGCTGCTGCTGCTGAGGGTCCAGATGTAGAGTTCACAACAACTTCTTTAGCAGCAACTCTTCCTGCATGCCACCATGCTCCCACCATGATAATGAGCTAACCTCTGAAACTGTAAGCCAGCCCCAATGAAATGCTTTCTTTTATAAGAGTTGTCATGGAGCCGGGCGGTGGTGGCACACACCTTTAATCCAGGCACTCGGGAGACAGAGGCAGGCGGATCTCTGTGAGTTTGAGGCCAGCCTGGTCTACAAGAGCTAGTTCCAGGACAGGCTCCAAAGCTACAGAGAAACCCTGTCTCAAAAAACAAACAAACAGGGCCAGAGAGATGGCTCAGTGGTTAAGAGCATTGCCTGCTCTTCCAAAGGTCCTGAGGTCAATTCTCAGCAACCACATGGTGGCTCACAACCATCTGTAATGAAGTCTGATGCCCTCTTCTGACCTGAAGGCATACACGCAGACAGAATATTGTATACATAATAAATAAATAAATAAATATTTAAAAACAAACAAACAAACAAAAAAGAGTTGTCATGGTCATGCTGTCTCTTCACAGCAACAGAATCCTAAAACAGAGATTCTCCTGCCTCTGCCTCCAGTGGGCAGAGATTACAGATATGTACCACCACACCCGGTAGTTTTCAAGGGGGAACATCTGGGCAGAAGCTGACTGAAGGGCTCCAATACACACACACACACACACACACACACACACACACACTGTCTTAGGGTTTCTGTTGCTGTGAAAAGACACCATGGCCACAGCAACTCATATAAAGGAAAACATTTAATTTGGGTGGCTTACATTTGCAGAGGTTTAGACCATTATTGACAAGATGGCATGTTGGTAGACGTGGTGTTGGAGACGGAGCTGAGACTTGCAGGCAACAGGAAGTGGTTGGAGATACTGGGTGGTGCCTTGAGCACATGTGAGACTTCAAAGCCTCCACAGTGACACAGTCCCTCCAACAAGGCCACACCTCCTAATAGTGTCATTCCCTTTGGGGGTCATTTTCAAACCACCACACACACCTGTGAGAAAGCCTGCACCAGGTGACAACAGAGCTGGGAAAGATCACCACACATAAACATACACACACACACAGAAAAAACGCTACAAAATCCCACATTGAATTACGTTGTTTTTTTTTTTTTTTTGGTTTTTTGAGACTTTTTAAAAAAGTATTTATTGCAAAGAACGCTGGACATAGTGCAATGTACAACTGAAATCCAAAACCATATGTTCTCGGGAAAGCAGAACAATGTCGGTGATTCTGCCCATGAATCATCTCAGCTAAGAGCCGGTGGCCAGCCTGCTTACTGCACAGAGGCCACTTCCTGCTGCATGAGGGAGGGAGTGTTGCAGCACACGCCCTGCTCCACTGGCATCCTTCTGCCCCAACCCGAGGCTCTTACCTCTGTATCCAACAATTCCTATCTTCCTGGGCACAGAGGAAAAAGGCTTTGGTGGTCTTCACCTCAAATGGCATCCAGCTATGTGTTCACAGCTGCTGACCACAGGGTCTGCTCTGGCTAACATGCATGTGGAGACAACATGACAACAGCACTCAGATTCTGAGACGGGAGCAAAGGGTGCAGGCCCCACATCCCAAAGGCAGTGGTATGGTCTTCTAGCTCCAAGCTAGGCTTGGAGGTCTGATGAGTCCAGGAGAGTCATGCCCCAGTCCCAGCACAGCAGCTGAGAGACAATGGCTGGGGATAACGGCACTGACTTCTCCGAAGCAGGTGGCATCTGCAAGTTATACATCCCAGGGCTCGCAGCGGTAGGCTGCTCTGCCAGATTCAGGCCTGGAAATGCTCTTGGATGCAGGGCCTGGCTTTCCCATGGCTGCTGTGTGGATATCAGAGCACTGATTACTGCTATAGGCAGGCTTCCAGCCTGCTTCAAAGCCTGCTTGTCATTCTGCTGGTCAGCTGAAACATGGAACCTGACCTTGCTGCCTGGACCCATGAGAACTCAGGGCACGAGAGGCACCAGGCTTCATAAGGCTGTTTCGCTAGGCTTAAGTTGTCTGTGCATCAAAGCTGGAGTGGGTCTGGAGGCTCCTCCCGCGGCTGGGACCACCTGCCTCCGTATTTTGTCTCTCCCTCCTCAGTCTTACAGGTAGAAGACAGTCTGACAGGACTACCAGGTCTGAGCCATTTATGACAAAGGTATGTCCCAGTCACCAGTGGTCTGGCCTGTGTGGACCTGACAGCAACAGCCAGGCAGGGGAGACCAGCTCCATGAGCACTTTGGTGCCCAGCCACTGCACGCCCCCCGGGGGAGAACTGAAGACAAGGCAGCCTGAGCTGTAGCTGCCCCATGTTCCAGTGCACGACTTGGTAGACATAGGAAGGCACCACAAACGCTGCCTTCCACACTTGTCCAGTGTCAAACGCCAGAAACGACATGCTGTCCCCATGAGCACCTACAAATACGGTGACAGTTCTTCTGCGCCACTCTGTTCCAGGCGGGGAATAGCGTACACGAAGGTCCCGCAAAGGTCTGGCCTCTGGCCTCGAGGGTGGCTACAGAGAGGACAGCAGAGCTCTGCCATGGTCACCTGGCCCATTTCAGGCAGCTGGGCCGCAGTGGGGGTGTTCTAGTGAGACTTCTGTCTCATGCCACATTTCATGAGGCAGCGGGCAGGCTGCTTGAGGGCTGTTGCAGAGGAGCCAGCAGCAGGGCATAAGGCCCAGAGAACTCAGCAGCAGCTCAGCAGCCGTCCCTAGCCCTGCTGCTGGTTATCAGCAATGAGGCAGTGGGCTAGGCTGAGAGTTCTGAGTGTTGCTAGGCACCCATGGCTTCAGGAGTGCTCCTGCTTGGTGACATCATCAGTACAGCAAACACCAAGTAGGCCTGGAGTGACCCCTGGGGTGACCCCTCTGCAGAAGTCAGGGCCTGCCAGGGCTTTTGGATGAGATGTGGTCACTGGTGAGCAGGGACTGTGACAAGGGCTTCCTCTGAAGGCCTGGAGATGTCTACATTCTGCATAACAAAGACAAAGAATGTCCACCCTGCTCAGGAAGAGAGGGGACACCTCACCCCTGCTGTCCTGATCACTGTGGCCAGACAGATACCCATCTCACCTCAGGAACCCCAGCTGAAAGACCCTAATCTGCCGGAAGTCTGAAGTACCACGTGCTTGGTTCTCAGATGACAGGACAAGGGAGGGGTGAGGCTGCTAACTACTCCAGGCCCCACTGCAAGCAGGTCAGGTGCTGCCCCAAGCAAGGCTACTCTACCTCCTACCTGAGGACTGGTAGCTGACGAGGCTCAGTCCCTGGGTGTGCCTCTTTCCCGGCTCTAGCAGCCTATGGACATCTAGTCTGTAACATGGCTTAGCTCCTCAGGACTGAGTCACGGGACACCCTGAAGCTCCTGAAGCTCTTACTGTGAATGACCTCCATAAGTCATAAGGTCCAGGTCCAGTTCCATCCTTGGCCTGCTAGCCTTGGGTATCTCCGGCCTGAGGAATGGAGTCTTGAGACTTCCCTAAGCTCCACGAGGCTATTCTGTGAGCCCTCAATGGCTTCCTTTGATTCCAGAAGCTCAGGACTAGGTCAGGAGTGGTAGCCCTGTGCAGCATACCATAGCCATCCCTTCAGGGACAGAGACACGTTCCTCTTGGCCTATGCTGAGCTCACAGACCAGCCCCAGGTGGATTCCTACTTTGAGGTAGGGTTGGTTTGTTATTGTTTTGTCTTTTGAGAGAGAGTCTCATGTAGCCCATGTTGCCCTCAAACTCACTATATAGCTGAGGATGACCTTAAACTTCTGATTCTCCTGCCTGCGTAAGCTGGGATTCTAGGCATCTGTCACTATGCACTGTTGGGGATCAAATTCAAGGCTCTGTGTGTGACAGGCAAGCATTCTACCATTTTAGTCACAATGCCAGGCCCATAATACTTTTTAAAGTTCAAAGGTGCCCAGTTACAAAGGCTCTCATGATGCCTGGACTGGTAAGGGAGGCCAGAATCCCCATCTGCCATGGGTGGGCATCTAGCCTCTCCCTCACCCTGGACCAGCATCTGGTCCAGATCTGGGCAGAGCTGTTGAGTTTGTGGGGCCTAAGAACTGGGAGCCAAACATACCCAGTTCCAGGCCCTCCCCAGGGCTGACCTTGGGAAGCACCTAACTACCCAGGCCACAGCAATACCTAGCCACAGGAGACAAGAGAAAACAGCCTGGGAAGAGATACCCAAGTGGGAAGCCTGAAGATAGAGAGTCAGGACACCCCCAGGGAACACATCCACCACCCCAGCAGTGAGCCCAACGCTACCTGAGGCCTGTCTCGGTGTGTGTTCACAGCTGCCACGTTCAGGAATATGGACTCCACTTTACAACCTGCCGAAGGAAGAGGCCAGTGTCATTTCCACACAGAGGGCAGCAGAGCCACAGTGGCAAAAGCTATGCCAAGGAAGAGGCCAGAGCGTACAGAGCTCAGCTTTACCCCATCCATCCTTCCCCAGACAGCTCCAGGGCCCGCCAGGAGGCAAGGAGGACTTGTCAGACTCCTGCGGATGCATGTGTGCCTGCCCATGTGTGCCACACGGGGACCCAAGCTGCCTACACAGGGGTGGCTGGGGCAGCAACAGGTCTGTGATCAACATGGAGTCCCTAACTCTTGGTGCCCCCACACCAGCAACACCCTCCATCCTGCCACAGACAGTGCAGTAAGTCCAGGAGGGGGAGTAATCCCAGCTCCCCTGAAGCTTCATTCTCCACAAGCGTGACTCAGGAGAGTGGACTGTGGCCTGAGCATCTGCCAGTGTAGTAAGAGGCGGGGGAGACACAAATGTCCTGCATCCAGAACATTCTAAGGCTAAGGAAAGATCAAAGATCACTGAGGAGGCTTCCTATGGTCACAGGAACTTATGTTTGTTTGAGACAGGGTCTCATTTTGTAACTCAGGCTGGCCTTGAACTCACTATGTAGCCAAGGCTAGCCTCAAACTCTTGGCAATCTTCCTCCTGATTACAAGCACAAGCTACCATAATTGAATACACAAAATTTTTTATAAACTAAAAAGCAAATTAGGTGCGTGATTAGAAAGAATTCCAGCACTGGTGGGGGTGGGGCAGGAAAGAACTGAGACAGGAAGTTTCTGAGCAAAAAACTGCCTCAGAGCAATGAAAGAAGAAAATGGAGAAAGGGCATTGGGAAAGGGAGTGTGTGGGGGAGAGTAGGCATGAATGAGGCCCAAGGGAAAGCAGAGATCTGTGGACCATCCTAGACCCTACAGACAGTCAGGGTCAACACGGGACGCCCCCTTACCGTAGGCCACGGGTGTGAGCTTCAGGACTGTGTGCAAGGGGCACTTGAGGTAGGGCAGCTCTTCTGTGGACAAAGAAGGACAGGAGGGCTCACATGCCACACATGCCCGATGTCCCCATGTCATGCCCACAGCGCACCAGCCCGGCCAAGGCCCCTCACCAGCTGCCTTGTCAAGGAAGTAGGCCAGGAGGCAACGCATCACAGCCTGATGACAGATGACCAGCACGTTCTCCTGTCTCTCTAGTTCCATGATGACAGGCTCCAGTCGCTGCACCAGGTCTTCATAGGACTGCAAAGGCAGCAGAGATGTCCTTCAGGCCCGGCTCCAGGGGTAGGAACGGAGTCAGGAGTTGTTCTGACTAGACTTACGTTGACTTCACATATAAACTAGGCTTGTCTGAAAGGAGGTGCGGTGGTTTGAACAAAAATGGCCCCCACAGGCTCATAGGGACTGGCACTATAAGGAGTTGTGGATTGCTGGAGTAGGTGTGACCTTGCAGGAGGAAGTGTGTCACTGGGAGTGAGGTGTGAGGTTTCAAATGCTCAAGTCAGGCCCAATGTCACCCTTTCTTCCCTGCATAAATTGAAGCAGAATGTTGTATACATAATAAATAAATAAATCTTAAAAAAAAAAAAAAGAAAGAAAGAAAGGCCAAAAGTCCAGGGCAGAGAGAAGGGTGGGAAACCTTGGAGTGAGGCCTGGCCACTGAGCGCACTCTGGGAAAGGCTGACAGTTCCCTGAAAAAGGAGCTGGCCTGGGCATCCCAGGAGACCACGGCTAATCTACAAGTCCCAGAAAAGCCAAATCTAACAGAGCCAGGGACACTGAGCTCAGCCTCTGTCCTTGCCAGGTCTGCACCCTTAGAAAGGAAGAAAAGACAGAGAGGCACCCAGCATGGCTAATCCCTGCTCTCTGTAGCATCGGCCTCCCACCGCCCGAGGAAGAACAAAAGTCTGGGAGGCAGAGCTGGGAACTGATGGAGAAGAAACCCACACCTCTTCTGCCCGGCCCTAAGGTCAAGCCTCTGAGCCCTGGCCACAAACAGCACTGCCACGCCGGCAGCAGGAACTGCAACTAAGACCCCAGGCCCCACCTACCTCACCCTTCGGGTACCGGTAGCGGTACTTGTCCTGATCCCGCAGGGCAAACTCAAGTGGATAGTGACCCTGGATCTCTTCGTAGGTCATCTCCTCACAGACACCCTAGGAAGACACAGCAGCCATTACACCACCCATGCCAGGCTGAAAAGACCACCCTGGAGTTGGAGGGGCAGACGGAGGAGACCAGCATTTCCTGGGCCAAGAGGCCACTCTAAGCACAAAGCTTACACTGTGGAAAAGCAGACCTTCTCAGGACATTGAGTGTGCTGGTAGCCAAGCTGTAGGAAGCTGTCGGAATCATCCTTACCTCGCCCTCACACAACTATCCAGGGAATGATACAGGACTTGGCACAAATGTGGGTCTTTTCCTTAGTCTTTAATTTTTTTTGTCTGTTTTTTGTTCTTTGAGACAGGTTCTCTATATACAGCCCTGACTGTCCTGTAAACCAGGCTGGCCTCAAACTCAGAGATCTGTTGTTGGTTTTTATTCTTCTGGCTTTTTGGGAGGCCAGCCATCCAGCTCCCCCACACACAAAGACTTATGATTACTTATAAATGCCCGGCCTTAGCTTGGCTTGTTTCTTGCTGCTTTTCTTAAACTATCCCATCTACCTTCTGCCTCTGAGCCTTTTCCTTTTCTTACTTCTGTGTATCTTCCTTTAACTCTCACACCACAGCTGGTGTGTGGCCGCCCCTGGCATCCTTCTCTCCTTGTTCCTGTTCCTTCTCCTCTGCCCAGATTTCTCCTATTTGTTCTCTCTGCTCACCAGCCCCACCTGTCCATTCTCCTGCCTCGCTATTAGCTAATCAGCTTTTTATTTATTAGACCACCAGGTGTTTTAGACAAAGTATCACACCTTCACAGAGTTAAACAAATGCAACATAAACAAAAGTAACACACCTTAAAATAATATTCTACAACAGAGATCTGCCTGCCTCTACCTCCCGAGTGCTGGGATTAAAGTCATGTGCCACTACACTGGCTTAAAATCTTTTCATTGCATTTATTTATTTGTTTGTTAGTTTGTTGTGTGTGCCCATGTGCTCATGACAGGGCATTGTTGTGGAGGTCAGAGGACAACTTGCAGCAGTCAGTTCTCACCACAGGAACAGGACCCGGTTCTCAGGCTTGTCAGCGAGTGCCCTTCTCCTCCCACCAGCATCATGCTGGTCCTTAATTCTTGTCTATTATGGAAGTGCTAAGTATGAGTAGGAACTGCTGTGGGAGCTGTAATAACAAAAACTCACTTGTGTCCCTGAGGGAGAGACCAGGCCACAGTGAACGAGAGAAAGACAGAGAGAGAACACAAACGTACACAATCTTCTACAAAAGTCAAAACAAGCCAAGCTGAGCACACCAGGAGGTGATCAAGCATACAGGGAGCTGAAGGTCAAAGCTGAGGTCAGCCTGACCTACACAAGACTCTGTCTCAAAAAAAACAACCTGGGCAGAGAGGAGGCTCAGCAGTTGAGAGGTCACCCTGCTCTTGCAGAGGATTTGGGTTCAGTTCCAGCATTCGCTGCAGGCACCTCACGACTGCCTGTAACTCCAGTTCTAGGAGATCTCATCCCCAGGTCCGCACAGGCACCCGGACTCCACTGCACACACACACACACACACACACACACACACACACTCTCACACACACAATTGAAATCACAACGCACACACACTCTCTCTCTCTCTCACACACACACATACATACACACAATTAAAACCATAACAAAGGAGCTACAGAGACTGCTCAACAGTTAAGAACGTTTGCTGCTTTTCCAGAGGGCCCAAGTTCAGCTCCCAGAAACCATGTTGGGTGGGTCACAGTCACCTGTAACTTAAGCTCCAGAGGACCCAATGTCCTCTTCAGGTCTCTGAGGGTGCCACACACCCACACAAATTAAATAAAACACAGTCAGCCACCAGTAGACAAGACAGGTGATGGAAAGTACCGAAAAGGTATTTAAGGCCCAGAGGCAGTGAAGCCTCAAGCATTTCATGAAGTACATCCACCAGAGTGAGCCGTCGCTATGGGGCCCTAAGAACTGAGACGTGTCTGATACCAGGAAGTGAAGCTCTGTTGTAATAAGTCCCTAAGAATGTGGAAGTGGTTAGTTACTGAGGCAGGAAGAATGTTTTAGGTTGACTTGAAGCACCTGTTGGTAACAATGTAAATGTTAAAGGGCATTGTGGGAAGGCTTAGAGGGAAGCAGGCCCCATAAACAAAGCCCTGGTCAGGCTGGGAAGATGGCTCAGTCAGGAAAGCCCGTGCTGACTCTTGAGAATCTGAGTTTGGATCCCCAACACATGTAAAAAGCTAATGTGGTCACACGCATTTTTCGTCCCAACACTGGGCAGGCAGAGGCAGGAGAAGAAGCCTTGGAGCACCAGGTCCAGTGAGAGACCCTGTCTCAAAAAAGTCCTAGCACTTGGGAGGCAAAGGCAGGCGGATCTCTGTGAGTTAGAGGCCAGCCTGGTCTACAGAGTGAGTTCCAGGACAGCCAGGATTGTTTCACAGAGACACCCTGTCTCAGAAAACAAAACGAGAGAGAAAGAGAGAGAGACAGAGAGAGGTCACTGCCTGCCTGTCAGTCTGGAGAAAGGCCATCCTATGTGCACTTCTGCGATGGACGGAGACTAAGTGCATCAACTTTCCTGCAAGAGGAACAAACAGACCTAGATCACTGAGCCCAGTGACCTGAAGCCTTCCACTGCAGAGGTGATTAAAAGGACGATGGATGGGCCTAAGGCTGGGCAAAGGAGGCCAGCAGTAAAAGAGTCACCAGAAGCCTGGGGTGACAAAGGGGGAACCATCACTCTGAGGGCTCCAGCCACAAAGCAATAATCAGTCAGGCTTTCCACACCAGAAGGAAAAAGCAGAAATGAAACTGAACTTAAAAACACAAACAGCAATAGAGACTACCCACACAAAAGCTCAGAGAGAAACAGCAGAAATCTCACCACACCCTCAAACAGACCGACCGGGGCACAGGCACATGGTCAGTGGGTAAGAGCACTTGCTGCACATGCAAGGAGGCCTGAGTTCGAATCCTCAGCACCCATATAAAAGCTAGGCAAGGCCACATACATCTGCAATCCCAGTACTGTGGGGCAGAGACCGGAGGGTCACTGGGCATGCCGGCTGCCAGCTAATTCAGTGAAATACTGTCTCAAGGGGAGAAGGCAGAGGGCGATGGAGCAGGATACCCAACTTCCTCCTCTAGCCTCGGGTGCCTATGTGCACACAAACATGCATATACTCCATATGCGTGCACACACACACTGAGCTCATGCGCAGAAGATTAAAAAAACAAAACAAGCCAGGCGGTGGTAGCACATGCCTTTAACCCCAGCCCTCAGAAGGCAGAGGCAGAAGCAGAGGCAGGCAGATCTCTGAGTTTGAGGCCTCCCAAGTGCTGGGATTAAAGATGTGCATCACCACACTCACTGAAACAGCAGCCTTAAAGAGGGGCGAGGGGCTAGGGGCTGACAGGATGACTCAGGAGATAAAGGCACTGGCCACCAGTCCCCAGGACCCACACGGTGGGAGGAGAACCGACTCCAGCAAGTTGTCCTCTGACCTCCGCATGTGCTGTGGCTCATGTCACAGACCCCCCAAGGAAAAATACACAAATACATTTAAAATTTAAAAACACATAAGAGAGATGGCTCCGAGGTTAAGAGCACTCGCTGTTCTTCCAAAGGACTCAGATTCAATTCCCAGCACCTACATGGCAGCACACAGCTGTCTGTAACTCTAGTTCCAGGGGATCTGACATACTCATACAGACATACATACAGGCAAAACCCTAATGTACACTAAATAAATAAAATTTAAAAACAAAAACTTTAGCCGGGCGGTGGTGGCGCACGCCTTTAATCCCAGCACTCGGGAGGCAGAGGCAGGCGGATCTCTGTGAGTTCGAGACCAGCCTGGTCTACAAGAGCTAGTTCCAGGACAGGCTCCAAAACCACAGAGAAACCCTGTCTCGAAAAAAAAAAAAAAAAAAAAAAAAACAAAAACTTTAAAGGAGATGCTGGGCCAAGTGTGGCGGTGCACATCTTTAATCCCAGCACTTGGGAGACTGAGGCGGGTGAATCTCTTAAGTTTGAGTCCAGCCTGATCTACACAGAGAGTTACAGGACAGGCAGGGCTATGCAGAGAACCCTTATCTCGGGGTGGGAGGGCGG
The DNA here is from genome assembly GCF_000317375.1 of Microtus ochrogaster. NCBI lineage: Eukaryota > Metazoa > Chordata > Mammalia > Rodentia > Cricetidae > Microtus > Microtus ochrogaster. Next base: position 81,918,849 of record NC_022012.1, on the reverse strand, counting down.
GTGACGCCAACTGGGCCATCTCATGTGTGCCTCCAGATCCCTCGTCCCTCTCCCTTGCTCTTACCACATTCTGGACTACACCCACCAAGCCATGAGGGATGAGACCACAGGAAGTGAGCGGGTCACTCCCAGGCTAGGGGCCTGGGCCACCCTGTCTCACAGGCTGCTGTTTCCTCCTGCTCTCCTCTGGACAGTGACAGCAATGGTCCTGACTGTAGGAGGTCAGCCCCTGTGCTGGTGAGGCTGCACCCCGTGGCTGCAGCAATTATCTCTTAAGAAGTAGACTGTTCTCAAGTGGTGGTCACTGCTTCTCCTGAGCCACTTTCAGAACTAGAGAGCAGTCAGTGACCAGACCACTGGCTTGACCAACCAAGACTTCCTGTTCTGGCATCTGTGCAAACCCCAAACCCTTTTCTCTCGTTTATTTCCCCTTTATACAGAATCTCAGACTTCCTCTCAGTCTGTAAAGATGGACCGAGGGATCAGTGACCACTGCATCCGTCCATGTCAACAGTGGTCACACGGACTGCATCTCCTTTCTGCCATTGGCCATGTCTCTGATTGTCATACTGGACTGGGTGGAGAGGCTCCCAGAGCCAGAGCTTTTGCACTAAAACTCCAAGAACAAGCAGGAACGAGAATCTGTTTCTTTTTGTGGACCACAAATTCAGATCACTTAAGTTTTTCTTTTTAGTTCAGGGTCTCGTGTAGCTCCAGATGGCCTCAAACTGTAGCCAAGGTTGACCTTGAACTTCTGTCCCTCCTGCCTCTGCCTCCCAAGTGCAGGAATTACAGCTGCATGCCACCAGACCAGTTGATGCACAGCTGCGGATTCCTCCAGGGCTTCCTGCACGCTAGGCAAGCATTCTACTAACGCAGCTATCCAAACCCACAAGTTATGACAAATTATCTTATATTAGAAAGATCAAAATATGCACAGCAAACAGCAAAAAAGAAATGTGAGAAAAACAAACAGAATCATTATTATAGTCTAACAACACTGAACTATTAGTCTATGACGACCAAGTTCACACACACAAAACAAACAGAATCATTATTATAGTCTAACAACACTGAACTATTAGTCTATGACGACCAAGTTCACACACACACACAAAAAAAAAACCCTAAGGTTGCAGAGAATTTGAAGGGTATAATTATAGATTACTGAAACTGATGCATTATACATACACACTTTTCTTTTTTTTTTTTTTTTTTTTTTTTTTTTTTTCGAGACAGGGTTTCTCTGCGGCTTTGGAGCCTGTCCTGGAACTAGCTCTGTAGACCAGGCTGGTCTCGAACTCACAGAGATCCGCCTGCCTCTGCCTCCCGAGTGCTGGGATTAAAGGCATGTGCCACCATCGCCCGGCTACATACACACTTTTCATTTGAAAATTTCAGTCACATAGAGCATCAGAGACAACAGTAAAATGGCACCTTGCCCATTCCTCCTAGCCGTGACTAGTAACAGCACAGCGAGTGTCTTTCAGCTAAAGTGGTAACTGCTTCCTTCCCCACTGCCTATCCAACTGGATGACTGAAGAAAATGGTGGCCTGAGGACGAGAGGAACAGAAAGTGAGAAGGCAGACACAGTAAAGGCTTGGCTGCGGAACCCTGCTGTGATACACACACACACACACACACACACACACACACACACACACACACCGTGAGTGAGTCAGGCCTCTTCTCTGAGAGCCTTGTGAGCAGGAGCAGGGTCCGAGACCTGCTTCTAAGCCAAAAGAGTGTGGCAGAGGGAACAAGCCGTCAACCACATGGTCACACTGTATTGTAAGATTCCAGTTTATTGACTAAAGAGACAGGCTCCTTCTTACTGACTGAAGAAATGAGTTGCCAAATTCTAAGAGGTCCACATAGCAAGAAACTATGGTTGGCCTGTATGATTTAGCTACTGGCAAGCCGCAGCTAAGATAGTAGGCCCTCACCCTGTAGCCGAGGAGATAACAAGCATGCGGGCTTGAAGGAGACCCCAAGTCTCTGCAGAGACGCTTCCCAGCTTATGCTGTAATCACAAAGAACCCGGCCACACCTGCCAGACTGAGAACCACAGCAGCAATGAGTCATACATAAGTCTGTGCCTCAAGTAGCTTGTGTGAGATTCCTCTGGAAGGCTCTCTTCCGACCTCCATGGACAACCACACAGCATTCACTCACTCACACACACACACATAAAAATAAAAAATCTTAAAAATGCACAAAAGAATACAGAGCCCTCCCTAGGCTCAGAAAAGATGGGAAATCCATCAAATTCCTATTCTAGTATCAGATAATACAGGTTTCTGTACTCACCTGTCAGATTCAGGAAACCCTACCCCACCCCATCTCTGGCCTCCTCTACTCCTAACTTTGCTTTCTTTCTCTCTTTCCTTTTTCTTTCCTTCCTTCTTCCTTCCTTTTCTTTCTTTTTTCTTTTTCTTTTCTTTTCTTTTTTTTTTTTTTATTGTCTGTTTTACCAAGACAGGGTTTCTCGGTGTAACAGCCCTGGCTGTCCTGGAACTCACAAAGATCCACCTGCCTCTGCTCCCCTTAGTGCTGGGATTAAAGGCGTGCGCCACTACTGCCCGGTTTTAAATTGGTTTTGTAGTTTGAAACAGTTCTCTCTCTACAGCCCAGGCTGGTCTGAAGCACATTACATCCTCCTGTCTCAGCGCCACAAGTCACAAGTTTACAGGTGGGAGCCATCGTGCCTGGTGCTAATGACTATTCTTTAAAGTTTTCCTAATGAAGACATGATTCTGTTAATGGGAACAAGGAGTCATTAATTTATTCCCAGCAATAAAACAGAAACGAAATATTATGCTTGAATTTGCTTTAAAATAGCTCAGTAGAAAAAGAGATGGTGTAGTCAGAAGAAGACCAAGGTAAGCTGAGTGTGCTGAGCCACCTCTCGTGTGGAAGCGGGCCATGTGACAATGACACTAAGTGCTGAGCCTCAATCTGTCGGCCACTTACTATTTATCCTTTGACTTCGGGCTTGGTACACATTTAGGAAACTTTTTCCTTTAAAACTGAAAGTAGGGACCAGTGAGGTGGCTCAGCAGGTAAAGGCGCTTGCCAGCAAGGCCCTACATAGGTGGGGAAAATAACCAATCCCTGTCGGCTGTCCTCTGACCTCCAGGAGAGCAACTGGCACCAACTTGCAGACATACAAACAGAAAATAAACTAATAATTTTTTGAACCCCAGAAGTATGACTATTGAGATTATTCTCCAGATCACACTAAGCACAGATTAAGGTTTTCCCTGACCCAGAGGACAGTGCCCAAGAGGCAGGCAGGGGAGGAAGGGACAGTAATTACCGCGTCGATCTCATTGAGGACCTTCCACTGCTCATAAGGCACACTCAGCGCCTCCGCTGTCTGGATCGTCCTCTTCATCTGGCTCGTCCAGACCTTCAGGTCCTTAATGTTCTGATCACTGATGAACTCAGCCAGGTGCTTGGCAAACTGAAACACATCATGGCACATTCAGCCCCACAGCGCATGGGCTGCCTCAAAGGACACCAAAGCACGGGGCCTGTGGGTTCTGTTCAACCTCAGGAAATAGGTTAAAAACCTCACTAACTACCCAAGTGCTGTTCTGCGCATTCTCCCCAGGCCCCAAGAGCAATCCCATAATTGTCATGTTCCCCCATCTTGATCCACTGTCCTGAGGCCATGTGACCTCTTCTGAGTCCCAATCCCTCCCTGGACTGTGTCAAAGCCTTTAACAGCACAATTTAGACTCAGCCCACTGTAAAGGTCCTGTGACCCTGGGACTCAGGGCACTGTAACGGTTGTATGACCCTCCCAGAAAAGGGCTCAGCTGCACATTGACTACAGAAGACCCACTACACTGTCTATATCCATTCTGCCACCCAAGGGTACCAATGCATACATGCACACATGTGCGTCATGCACACACACGCACGCACGCACGCACGCACTGACCTCCCTGCCCCGGGGAGACAGTCCAGGATCCCCACCAATCCGGCCCTTGAGGTTGAGTTCACTCTCCCCATGCCGGCAGAGGTAGATGGAGCGGGGTGTCACGTGGATGTTCATGAGGTAATAAACGATGCGACTCTGGATGTGGTCAGCCACACGGTTCACCACATAGCTCTGGCCCACGTCCATGATCTTGATGTAGGACAGATCCCTTGCCAGAGAGAAGGTAGAACCATGAGGGCGGCTGGGCCCTTGGGAGTGCATCGGCAGCCACAGGGACCAGCTCTAAACCTGCAACTCTCACACTGGATTTGATCACAACACACAGGACTGAGTTGGTGTGCAAGTGACAGGGGTGAGGAAGCAGTGACACACCAGTGACACACACACAAGCACCGTGAGACTTCAAAGGTGACATCCAGAGAGGTGGTCAGTCAAATCATGTCAGTTCCCAGACTGCTGCCTGTGAGTTCCCAGACCCCTTCTTGCCTCCCTCTGAGCTGTGAAAGCTGAACAGAGATGGCTTTTCCTAGGGCTGACCGGTAGCTGGCCAACACTCCACTCCCCGAGATTCCTGGTCAGCTTTCCTTCGTGGTGAGCCTCTCCCCAGGGACACAGTCAAGGTCACCTATGTGCCGAGGAGCGGCCATCCTCCCCTAAGGAAACCAATGGTTGAGAAGTACAGGAGGATGGCTCTGGGACAGCAGCCGGCACACCTGACTTGGCGGCTTCCCCCACTGTGCACATATGAGAGGCTCCTGCCTGGAGAGCACGCTTAAGCTGGCAGCAGCGGGGACCAACCGTGACTTAGCTAACAGCCCCCGGATGTTCTCTTCTGAGTTCTCGCGGGTCTCACGGGAGACCCGATATGTTTGTTGCCTTGATATTACCAATAAAACCAGGAGCAACATTGCTGTCAGCCTACCTGGGGCTGCTCCGGGTGAGCCCCACTAGTGCAGAGGCACTGCAGAGTGACCAGAAGCAATGCTGGGGAGACCAGGGGAAACAACAGAGTCACAATGGAGAGGCCCAAGTGCCACTCAGCTTCAGCCTGGCTGCAGAGTCCAGTAGAGGGAAGAAAGCTGTGTCACCATGGCCGACACAGGCACCGCTATTCTAGAAGCACCCAGAAGCTATCCCTCTAGCAGTTGCTTGTGTTCCTTGGTTCATATGCATGACATATTCTTATGTAATTATAAACATCCAAACATATATTTATAGTCCAGCCTCTCACTAATGCCGTGCAACCTACACGCCCACCTCTTCCTGTAATTATGATTTATGGCGACCGTGAGACTTGGCCAACTTCTCGCTGTTACTGATTTAACTACTGTTGGTGACATTTACGCCAAGAGTCAGGAGCTGGCAAACCACTGTTGACCACTCAGATGCTGCCCACAAGGTGTTTGCTATAAAGTTTCAGTAGAACACACAGATGGTCACTTATTTACACCGTCTCTTTTGCAGGACAATGGCACAGTCATTGACCGCAGCAGGGAACCCTCCAAAGCCTAAATAAACTACTCGCTGTCTGGCCTTTGGCGAAGATATTGCTGGTCCCAGCTGTAGGACCCTCAGTGGGCACCCGCTATGGCACTCAGCACTCCTGCTTGCTCTTCCGTGCCAGAGGGAGGCCGATGGGCCTGACAAGCACTGTCCACTGGCTGCTGTTCACAGGCAAGTATCTGCCTGGCTCCCCTCCCCTTCCCCAGCTACACAGTGAAAGAAGCACATGGAAGGTTTGCAAAAGCCTTTTGAAAAGAGGCTCAGTTTTGTGCTGGGACAGGAGAAGTCCTGACTTGTAGAGCTCCAGATGAGGCAGCAGGTGTTCTGTATGTCACCTCTGCCCCAAGGAAAGAAATACAAGAGATCAGACAGCCTCTACCTTTCGGTGCGCTTCCCCAGTCACCATCCCAGGAAGCCACAGAGAGGTGGCCAAGGGGACACCCACACACACACACTGCAGCGGCAGGCTGCGGGTTAGCTGCTCACTTGTCCAGGTCTTCATCCAGCGACTCGTAGGAGTTTTCATAGCACTCAATACGCCTCATGAAGTCCTCGGTGGCCTCGTCGCTGTCCCGGTTGACATAGTCAGGACTGCCCAGCTTTACTTGCTGCCAGAGCCAGACACAGAGCAAGGACACATCAGGACTGGAGTCCAGACAGAGCCCAAAAGCAAGAACACAGCTAGGCAGGGATCAGGAAGGTGGGGCCAGGCCAGGCTAGGGCTGGGGGCCTGAGGCTGAAGTCAAGCCGGGGACTGCTCCCATCAGGAGTGACTCTGAAGCTTCCAGATCTGAGTCAGTCTCTCACCCCATGGCCCAGAGGAAACCTAAGGCTCTTTCTCTACCTGAATTATCTTTCAAACCAACATGGCCTTTTTATTTTTTTTATTATTATTTTTTAAAAATATTTATTTATTTATTATGTATACAATATTGTCTGTGTGTATGTAGGCCAGAGAGGGCACCAGACCTCATTACAGATGGTTGTGAGCCACCATGTGATTGCTGGGAATTGAACTCAGGACCTTTGAAAGAGCAGGCAATGCTCTTAACCCCTGAGCCATCTCTCCAGCCCTATTTTTTGTTTTTTTGAAACAACGTTTCTCTGTATAGTCCTGGCTATCCTGAAACTCACTCTGTAGGCCAGGCTGGTCTCAAACTGAGAGATCTGCTTGCCTCTGCCTCCCCAGTGCTGGGATTATAGGAGTGTGCCACCACTGCCCAGCTGACATTGCCACTTTTTAGATAACCAGGGAGTATAAAATAAGAGTGGGAAACCAGTCTGAGTCTTAAATAGAAACACCCAGCCCACATGTGTCGGCAGCTCCTCCTGCTGTCGAGGGATTGTGGGAGAGGAGAAGGGAGAGAGAAGGAATACAGGCCCGTGAGGCACACAACCCTCCTCCGCACAATTGCTCCTCAGGACTCCAGGCTCACCTGCCTCCCCACTCCCACAAAATTCAAGCTCAAAGAAGGTCAGCCCAAGCAGCAGCCCAGACCTGGAGAGGCACCTCACTGTCACCATCACCGTCGTCCACTGCCACCCAGCACCTGCCTTGTCACCATCCCAGGGAGGTCATATGCAGCACTCACCACGATGTTGGCAGCTATGACCTCAGGATCCACACAGATAGATTCAACAAAGAAGGTCTACAGCAAGGCCAGAGGACCAGGGAAAGGAGGACAGAACCACAGACATGGTTAGTGATCTGTGCTTCCTCCCAGGGTCTCTCCCTTCCACCCATGGCCATGCTGACCAGGCCTGAGCATCCTCTAGGGGATGTCACTGCATCCTGAACTCCCCCACTATAGCCTTGGAGAGCAAGCTCCAGGAGAGGAAACTACACCTTCATCTCAAATTACACTCCGCAACCCTAGGGCCCAGCACCAGGAGCCTGAGAAAGGAGCAGCTGAGGGCCCAGATGTGACACCCAGGAGACCTCACCTTGTAGCCGTTCTGTTCCCCAAAGTTAAAGACCATCGCTCTTCGTTCTCGCGTGGTATTGGTTGCATCAAAAACCTAGGACCGAATTAGGGGGTGAACTCAGGACTCTGGTCCTGGGGAAGCAAAAGGCTACCCAAGGCTGCAGTACAGACATCTCTGTGGACTGGGCTTCTTGCCCGGGTAACTGCTGCTCGGGCCACCAGCCTGCCTGCCTCTGGCAAACTCCACAGAGGACAGAGTGGGCGCTTAGTTCTAACGCTAGTAGAACCGGTTAAGCCTGGTACTATGGTCTAGATGTGGTTTTCTCCTAATGGTTCATGGTCAAGTTCTCCCAAGAGAGATGCAAGTCTGGCCTACCCAGCTCTGTGGTTTCCTAGCTCCAGATGTCATCTTTTCCTCCCTCAGGGACTCCTGCCTTGATGCTATCAGATCCTTAACAAGGGTTTGGGGGGTGGGATGGGGTGGGGATGCCCAATCTAGAACTTTCAGTCTCAAAACTGTGAGCTAAATCTGTTTTGTGAGGGGCTGAGACAGGGTCTCACTATGCAGTAGGATGGCTTTGAACTTACTGTATACGACAGATTGGCTTAACTTGCAGCAATCCTCCTGCCTATGTTTTTCAAGTGCTGGGAATACAAGTGTATTCCACCATGACTAGCAACAAACTTTTTTTTTTTT
>NC_022012.1:81908630-81909134 GCF_000317375.1 Microtus ochrogaster | reverse complement strand
CTACAGGCTCACACCCCACAGTACTGAACTACAGGCTCACACCCTACAGCACTGAGCTACAGGCTCACACCCCACAGCACTGAGCTAGAGGCTCGCACCATACCCCACAGCACTAAACTACAGGCTCGCACCACGCTGGAGGTCGATCCTAGGTTCCATGCCTGCCAGACCAGCATCTACCCACTGTGCTACATCTGCAGCCACTCTACTGAAGAAAACATATCTGTGGAGTTCACGCTAACAACACGAGTCAGCTGGCTGGAGAGATGGCTCAGCAGATAAGACTGCTCTTCCAGAGGACCCGGGTTCAACTCCCAGAACCCACATGGCAGCTCACACCTGTCTGTAACTCCAGTTCCAAGGGAACCTGACACCTTCACACAGACATACACACAGGTAAAACACCAATAAACAAGCCGGGCGGTGGTGGCGCACGCCTGTAATCCCAGCACTCGGGAGGCAGAGGCAGGCGGATCTCTGTGAGTTCGAGGCCAGCCTGGTCTA
>NC_022012.1:81904189-81908070 GCF_000317375.1 Microtus ochrogaster | reverse complement strand
AAAAAAAAAAAAAAAAAAAAGAGAGAGAGAGAGAGAGAGAGAGAGAGAGAGAGAGAGAGAGATGAGAAAGGAGCCCACAGAGTGGTGGCAGTGCCAGAGCCATGAGCGCAGGCTGGAGCTGGGCGTCAGAGAGCTCCAGCAGACACAACTCCAAGAGCATGGTAAGGAGGACACAGCTCCGGTGCTTGCATGTCCAGGCTGGACCCTTCCTCATACATTCCCCAACTCTGCCCAGTCACACACTTCATAGGACTGCAGGGTCACCACTCTGGAAGACTTTCCTATCTGGCCTCAGCTGCTTTCTGGAATAGTAAACTATGGGCAGGCAGGGCAGGCAGGGCAGGGCTCCCCACACTAGGGGACAGGTCATATGTATGAAAGATAGGTGTGCTTCATGTCCTAACTTCTAGAAGGAAGAACCATGCAAGTTAAATACACATCCGGGAGCAATGGTTGGACACGTTTCCTTCAGCATAGCTTCTGCATGCTTCTCCCTCTGGCTGGCACCCTCGGGCATCCAGGGGCACAGCCACCCCACCCTGATTTCCTTCTAGGTGCCTGATGAGCAAACAGCAGACAGGGTGGTGGTGAGGCATCCTATGTCTCACTGCCGGCTGTTTCTAGGGTGTCACACTCACCGCCACGTGTCCTCCCTCCTCACTGAGGAACTTCCGGACATCACAGAGGGCTGCCAGGGCACACTGCCTTCAGGAGAGAAGACAAAGTCAGTCTAGCCTACTGCAGTCAGGCCTGAAGGCAGCCTGAGGGACCCAAATGCACCCAGTATGTAGAAGCACACAAGGGTGAGCATGGGTGTGACTCTGAGTAACGCACAAGCAAGAATGAGGCCACATGTGCACACAGCACACTCTCACAGACAGCATGACTAAATGTGTCCAGGGCTTATGTATGTATGTGAACACACCCATGTATACTTATGCCATGTAGGCTTATGTGTATGTAGATGTGTGCACACATGTGTGGTTATGTGTCCATGGTGTACTTAGAGAGCTCGTGGATGGTAAGAAAACAGAACAGGAATGTGCCTGATGGGATGTGTGCATGTGCCTTTTCATATGCATACCTGATTGTCCCTTCCTCTTGTCTAGTTTCATGTATATGAATATGGTCTAGCTTTTGAGACCTCGGTAATGTGTGTGTGTAGCTAGGCATCTTGGAAACACAGCCCTTTCTTCCCAAGCTTCTTTTTTTTTGTGTGTGTGTGTGGGGTTTTTTTTTTTGTTTTGTTTTTTTGTTTTTTTGTTTTTTGAGACAGGGTTTCTCTGTGGCTTTGGAGCCTGTCCTGGAACTAGCTCTTGTAGACCAGGCTGGTCTCGAACTCACAGAGATCCGCCTGCCTCTGCCTCCCGAGTGCTGGGATTAAAGGCATGCGCCACCACCGCCCGGCTCCAAGCTTCTCATTTTTAAGACTCTGGTCCCACCACACACAGTGGCAATGTCTGAAATCCTAGCACTAGGAAGGAGGAGACAGGAGGAAAAGATGTTCAAGTCATTCTTGGCTATGTAGTAAGTTCATGGCCAGCCTGAGCTATATCATGACATCTATTTCAAAACAAAATAGACAAAAATGCCTTCTGTTTCTGGGCTGGGGTGCAGGATGATGGAAAGTTGTTGTTGTTGTTTGGTTTGTTTAATGGATTCTTGGTTCTTGGTCTTTTGAGGCATGGACTCATGCTGCCCAGGCTGGCTTTGAGCTGTGTGACGGCTGCTGACCTTGAACTCCTGATCCTCTTGCCTTCACCTCCCAAGTGCTGGGACTGCAGGCATGGAACCAAACTCAGCTGTGATGGACGGTTCTTAGTGGTAAAGACTCGGGCTCAAAATTACTCAGCTACTTCAATAGTGAAGTAGCCTGCACAGAAGGGTGTGAGACTCCCGGACTCTTTGAGCCTCAGTCCTTACCTATAAAATGGGGACAATGGATATCAGACATCAGGCGCACAGCAGAGTCAAGAGTCAGTACATCTCCTAGCTTCTAGTCTTACCTAAATGTCAGACTCCTTTCTAGGTGCCTCAGCCTCGTCCCACCCCTGTGATGCCAGAGCAAAGGAAGCAAGTTCAAGTACACAGTGGGGTGCTCCTGCCCCCTTGTGGCCATAGAGGGGAGAAGTAGCTGCACAGTGGTCTCTAAATTTGAGGAAATCAGGAGAGCCTAGCCCAGCGCAGCCTGTTACCAGCATGGCGAGGCCAGAGCCAGTCTGTGCCACCTCAGGCTGGCAAGAGGCCTGTGGCAGTTAGCTTTCATTGTCAACTTGACACAATCTTACAATCACCTGGGAAGAGGCTCAAGGACAGGCCGCCCAGGTCAGGTGGGCCTGTCTGTGAGGGATTTTATTTTTAAGACTTGTTTATTTTATGTGCAATGGAGCTTTGCCTGCATTTATGTCTGTGTGAGGGTGCCAGGTCTCCTAAAACTGGAGTTATGGACAGTTGTGAGCTGCCGCATGGGTGCCGGGAATTGAACCCAGATCCTTGGAAGAGCATTCAGTGCTCTTAACCAGTAAGCCATCTCTTCAGCCTCTGGATTTTACTTTAATTGGCTCGACTGAAGTGGGAAGGCCCACCGTGAACATACGGCCGGGTCCCTCAAGTGTGCGCTGAGTGAGAAAGCAGGCAGGGCAGGTAAGCACACACGTATTTACTGTCTCTGTTTGGCACGGTAGGTGTGACTAACTGCTTCAAGTTTCTGCCTTGACTTCCCTCGGTGAACTACAATCTGGTCCAACAAACCAAACATTTCTCCCCTAAGCGTTCTTTCGGGTGTTTCTGCCTGGTGATTTATCACAGCAGCTGAAGTGAAAATAGGAGAGGGCTTTTGATGCTGTTGTTGTGAGACAGGGTCTCACATTAGCCCTGGCTGTCCTGGAACTCACTATACAGACCAGCCTGGCCTTGAACTAACAGAGACCTGTCTGCCCCTGTCTCCCAACCGATGAGAATAAAGGTGTGTGCTACCACCACCCAGCAGGACAGGGCTCTTGACCACCCCACCAAAAAATTCAAGTCTGAACAGGGAGGGGAAAATTTCTATCTCATGAGTGTCAACCACTAACTCCACAGCACCCAAGCCACGCTAAACTAAAACTAAGGTACGTGCCAGGCACAAAACAAGCATATTCCCGTACTCATGAGAGCGCCTCTCCTGGCCTGGAGTAGACAAAAGCAGACCTCCGAACCATACAATGGCCCCTGACATGCCCTGACTAACCCTCTTCCCTCCCTGAAGCTCCACCTTCCCTTCCCACAGAATGTCCTTACCAAAGTCCTTAATACTAGGGAGGGATGAGACAGCCATCAGGAGGCTACGTACAACTTCCCCCTAAACCCAGCATATGCCAACCTTTCCACAACCTGAGAGGTTAAGAAGCCAGCCTAGAGCCGGGCGATGGTGGCACACGCCTTTAATCCCAGCACTTGGGAGGCAGAGGCAGGCGGCTCTCTGGGAGTTCGAGGCCAGCCTGGTCTACAAGAGTTAGTTCCAGGACAGGAACCAAAAGCTACGGAGAAACCCTGTCTTGAAAATTAAAAAAAAAAAAAAGAAGCCAGCCTAGAGCTGGATGTGGTGGTACACGCCTTTAATCCCAGCACTCCAGAGACAGAGACAGAGGCAAACTGATCTCTGTGAGTTCGAGGACAGCCAGAGCAACATGGTGAGGTCCTATCTCAAAAAATAAAAAAAAAAAAAAAAACTAAAGAAAAGAGAAAGAAAAAACAAAGATGCCAGCTCCTTCAGTCTGCAGCATCTAGCCAGTCCTGTCAGTCACACAGCATGGAGCCAGCCCTGTCAGTCACTCAGCATGGAGCCAGCCCTGTCAGTCACTCAGCATGGAGCCAGCCCTGTCAGTCACTCAGCATGGAGC
>NC_022012.1:81903323-81904089 GCF_000317375.1 Microtus ochrogaster | reverse complement strand
CCTGTCAGTCACTCAGCATGGAGCCAGCCCTGTCAGTCACTCAGCATGGAGCCAGCCCTGTCAGTCACTCAGCATGGAGCCAGCCCTGTCAGTCATACAGCATCAGACTGAGCTGCTGGAGCTCAGCAGTAGCTCATGCACTCGCCAGTAAGCAGGCTCCAGAGGCAGCGAGAAGGGGTGTTTCTCAGCAAACGGGTGGTAACTTATCAAGCCATCTACCTCTACAGCAATGCCCCACCCCAGCCCTCACCATACTTACTTCCTGATTTTCAGGCCTTCCTCATTCTCTGGGAGGAAAAATTCAAATGATTTGTACGTCTTGACCATGTCCCGGCGATACTGGCCAACGTTGAATTCTAGGGGGAGAAGAGGCTTAACTTTCACAGGACAGCAACCCTACCATCCCCTGCCCAGGGCCCTTCCCCAGGCCCTGCCACCACCAGCCTTCTCTATAGTCCTCCCACAATTCCACTGGAGCCTCACCCCGAGTAGGCACACCAATCCAGTTGAGGTACCGGGTCAGCTTCTTAGAAATGTAGGTCTTGCCCCTGGCTGGTAGGCCCACCATGACGATGAGCGTAGGGCAGTTGGTCATGCAAACTGGAAGGCAAGCAGCACCGGGAGGGTTAATCTGGACTGTCACCTTGATGGGATCTAGAATCACCATGGAAACAAATCTCATTCTATGAGGGAGTTCCCATTAACTGAGGTAGAGAGACCATATGTGGGCAGCACCATTCCCTGGGCTAGGGTCCTGGACTGCAAC
>NC_022012.1:81899543-81903223 GCF_000317375.1 Microtus ochrogaster | reverse complement strand
AGAGAGAGAGAGAGAGAGAGAGAGAGAGAGAGAGAAAGCGAAAGTGAGTGAGCAGAGCATCCATTCACCTCTCGCTTTTTCACCTAGGAAGCAAGGCTACCAGCTACCTCAGGCACACAGGTGTATGTAAGGCACAACCAGCCAGGCCAGCAGCTAAACACTCTAGGGAGCTGCCCACTACCCAGAGGACAGCAAAGCCAATGCCTGCCTCCCTCACCCAAAACTCCACTCCCTAATCTCCCTAGCTCCATATGTTGTGACAGCTGCACTGTGGTCCCCCTTGAAGTTCTCTTTCTCTTCAAAGCTCCACCTTAAAGTTTTCCCTTCTGCAGGGACCTCCTTCCCCAAGGGCACCTCCATGTGCCCCTGGGGCATTTCATCCCCACTTGGCCACCTCACAAGTGACTGCTAGCTCTGGACCAATTCTGATTATTTAGAGTCTTACGTGTGACTATCCTCCAAGCCGAGCAGCCATCAGCTGCGCCCCTTTGCGAAAGCGTTATCCTGGCTAGGTTTGCTGGCTGCTTACGTCCCCTCATGGTGGGGTGCGTAGGGTCTAGAGACCCTCCCCTGAGAATCCACTGCTTTCTACCCTGCTGGATGCGCCTACACTCATGTACGTAACCCCTCACTTATACTCTGTAAGGAAGTCCAATAACTCATTGGCTCTTCAAAGGGAACTTCTGTAGAATTATGCGCTAGTTTGTCATTGGGACCTTGGGAGGAGGGGTAGACCTTGTTTATGTCCCCCCAGGGAAGGAATTTTGACCCAGTAACCCTGGAGTGCCCGTGCCACTCTTGTTCCTGCCCTGGCACTGCACTGATGCTCAGTAATGCGAGCAGGGAGGCAGCTAGGAGGACAGCAGGGTAGGGCCACAAAGGACCAGACCAGAGGCCCAGCAATGACAATCCTCTTCACAACCTCACATGCTACCAAGCCAGGGTGTCAACCAGAGAATCTGCCAAGGTTGGAGGTAGGGAAAGACCTGCCCACAGCTTCCCTGAGCGTCAGCGGCCTAGGACTGACACCAAGCAGCAGGCCTGCCTGTGACTCAGCTCAGCTTCCAGAGTGGCCAGATGTGGTCCCAGGAATCCCAGGAGCCTTCTCTGCATCACCCATACGACAGAGCCAGTAAAAGCATAGGGGGCAGACTGCTGAGCAGATGTGGGGAGCTGGCCCTCCTCTGTCTGCACACTAAGTTGCCCTCTTTCGCCAGACCATCAGGAACCTCCCTCAGCTGTCTCTCTTTGGACCTGGGGACAGCTCTGCCTGTCAGCAGTCAGGAGAGCCTCAGTTCCTATTTTGATTGTGACACCTTCTGGTAACTCGGAGTCTTAGTGACCTCACCAGCATGATCTTGCACTTTCCCCACAGAAAAGCTCTGGGAAACTGTGCCCTTTGCCTCGCCTGGCAGCATCCTGGACTACGGACACAGGTGTACTCAGCACCAACTGCACTTAGGACCCAGGATGTAGGCAGCATCATTCTTGTGCATGACCCAAACTGGGAACTTCAGGGGAGGCCAGAGGGGACGTGAGCTGAAGGAAGAGTGAGGACACTTGCAGAATAACCTCAGTATTGGCTAAGGTGAGAGGAAGCTGAGTTAAGCAAGTTCCTGCCTCCTCAGGGCCAGCAGACTGCTCAAGACTATTTGCACAACTCCTGCCCACGCTGACCAGGAGCTCTGAAGCAAGTTAAAGAGAGTACATCAGCCATTTACCATGGGAATCTATCCGCTTCCCCATGCTCCTCCTGATGGGTCCCTACACACACACACACACACACACGCATGCACGCACCCACACCATTGCTCCCTCAGTGTTCATGACTTCAAGATGGAGGTACTGTACCCATTCTTCACATCTGTTTTAGTCAGGGTGACCATTGCTGTTATAAACACCATGACCAGAGCAACTCGGGGAGGAAAGGGTTATTTGGCTTCCCCATCACAGTTCATCATTAAAGCAAGGCAGGACAGGAACTCAAACAGGGCAGGAATCTGGAGGCAAGAGTTGGAACCGAGGCCATGGAAGAGCACTGCTTACTGTCTTAGAGATCATAGCTTGTTCAGCCTGCTTTCTTATAGAAGGCAGGACCACCAGCCCAGGGGTAGCACCAGCCACAAAGGACTGCCCCCCCCACCAAGTCACTAATTAAGAAGGCAGACCTTCTGGGGACATTTTCTCAGTTGAAGTTCCCTCTTCTAGATGACTCTAGCTTGTGTCAAAGTGACATAAAACTAGCCAGCACAACATCTATTTTCCCGGAGCAGACCTGGGCCCCTCTCATGGCCACAGCCTCCTCCCACAGTCTTTGGTAACTCCACTCCTCTTCCCTACTGCCATCCACGTGCAAGGTGGGCAGTCAGCGGAGCAGACTGGAGCTGGGCACAAAACAAGGCAATAAATTAGTGATCACCTCTGCTCCTCAAGATAAGCTCCCAAGGAATAACCCAAAGCAAACCAAAGTTCAAGAACATTCATGGCAGCTCTGCTTACAACAGCATAATGTGGTGATAATCCCAGGAGAGGAAAAACTACAAACAAAGGCACAACAAAGAAGGGTACACTACAGACCTTGAGAGCCACGGTCCACAGTGCGGGTAAGCAGTCAGAAGACCAGCCCTGAGCCCACAAGGACCCCAACATCTAGCAGCCAGGACAGCAGAACACATTGTCTGTAATACCATCCACACAGAGAGAAAGAAGTCTGAAGACATGCCGACTCAGCCCTTTCTGGTTCCCTTCCCATAGATCCATGGAAGGCCAGAGCTCTAGGAGCTCCAAGGCCTGAGACTGGTAGCAATGGGAGTGGCTGCCAGCCTACCTACTTCCAGACACTTCCACCAAAGGCACAGCCAAAGTTCCTGGAGTGGACCCTGGGAAGACTCCCGAAATGACTGGACCTGCCCCCACCATCTTGGCCAGACTGAGGAAGGAAGACTTCTTAAAAATTAAATAACATGCTGGTGGTGGAGGCAGGTGGATCTCTGTGAGTTTGAGACCAGACTGATGTACAGAGCGAGTTACAGAACAGGATCTAAAGATACAGAGAAACCCCGTCTCAAAAACAAACAAAAAAATTAAACACATGGCGTGGCAGTCCCACTCAAGGACAGAGTTGTCTCCCCTGCTGCCTTGTGCACACACACAAGTCCTGTCCCGCAGGGGAATCATGGCATCTTTTCACATTTTGGCTGAAAAAAGTCATCAGAAGTTGGACATAGTAGCACATGCCTTTAATCCCAGCATCCGGGAGGCAGAGGCAGGAGGATCTTTGTAAGTCTGAGGCCAGCCTGGTCTACATAGGGAATTCCAGGGCAGCCAGGACTACACAGAGAAACTCTGTCTCAAAACAAAACAAACAAACAAAAACAAACAACAAAAAAACCCACTTGTTCTTGCAAAAGACTGGGGTTTGAGTTCCAGCCCACATCCAGAGGATTACAAGATTACAAGGGTCCCTAACTCCAGTTCTAGAGGATCTGATGCCCTCTCCTCACCTCTAAGGACATCAGGAACACACACAGAGCACAGACACACATGAAAACAAAACTCTCATACACATAAAAGAAACAAATATAAAAAATGTAAAAAAAAGCCGGGTGGTGGTGGCGCACGCCTTTAATCCCAGCACTCGGAAGGCAGAGGCAGGCGGATCTCTGTGAGTTCGAGACCAG
>NC_022012.1:81861710-81899382 GCF_000317375.1 Microtus ochrogaster | reverse complement strand
TTGTTACTAAGGAAGTGGAGCCAAGAGATCCATCCACAAGGCCATCAACAGGAGGCCTACATAGTGGGTTCCCTGGTCAGTTGTCCAGAGCCTACTCAAGGAGACTACATTCTCAAAAGCAAAGGAAAAACAATGTCCTAACTGCCTTGGTCCTGGGGCCCCTCCTTATCACCTGTCCCACCTCCTCCCCACAGAGCTCCTAAAGGTCTAAGCTGGCATTCCAATGGAAAGAAAGGTTAATAGCTTCCAAACATGCAGGTGTGCATCTGAATTTTGTAAATTATAAAATTTTATCAACTGCTTATGGTGTCTGAGGGTGGAGAACATGGCTTTGTCATTTATCCCCAGTACCCCAAGAAGCTGGTACCCCTACTGCCTGCCCCGATTAGCAGTAGGCACTGCTTCTTCCTTCCCATACACCCCTGCGGTCATACTAAACTTCCCCACCCTGGGTCTTTACTGTCCTTACCGTCTTGCAACCCGACCCCGAGCTCACTGTGCAAAAGGCAGAAGGCTGCACAGGTGCAAAGTGGATGGGTGTGCTGTGTGTGACCTCCAGAACCTCCAGCTGGGGCCCAGACTCTTATTCCCAGGCACACATCTGCAAGCTTCATCTCTGGTCATGTCACCTCCTACTCCAGGAAAGCAGGAGTCTACAACCCACACTATTCCAACACTCTGACACTGACAAGCCCTCCACTTACACAAGAACCACTTTGGTTGGTTGATTGGTTTTCTCTGTGTAGTCCTGGCTGTCCTGGAAGTCACTCTGTAGATCTCGCTGGCCTCAAACTCAGAGATCCACCTGCCTCTGCCTCTCCAGGATTAAAGGTGAGTGCCATGACCACCTGGCACAAGAGCCACATTTTAACCCTACACTTAGAGCTTAGAGAAAGACATACAGTCCTACCTCAGGAGTAGATCCTGAGCAGGTTCCTCCTCTGGGCCTCAGCTCCTGTACTGAGGGGCTGGCTCAGGCTGATAGCTCAGTCCCTTACTCTGAAGAGCGAGAGGCAAAAAGGAGATTGGTGGTAATGAGATTTGCTTCTATCTTTTTCTTTCCTTCTCTTTCTTTCTTTCTTTCTCCCTTTCTTTCCTTTTTTTTTTTTTTTTTGTAGCCCTGACTGTCCTGGTACTCACTAAAGAAATTAGATATATTCATGGAGATCCTCCTGCCTCTGCCTCCTGACTGCTAGGATCAAAAGTTTGTACCATCATGCCCAGCTTGCTTCCACGTGTCAAGTATCCATTCATTAGAGGCTCAGGCAATGGTGGTCTCATCCTAGGGTTGGGGTCTAAGGTGTTAGCTCCTTGCCCAAGACCACAGAATTGGTCCAGGATGTGACCTGAGTGCTACTGGCCCCACAGTCCAGGTTCCTACTTCTCCTGTAGCAGGTGCGGCCACCCTGGTCAGGATCACGGTACTGACAATGGCTGGCAAGGATCTGCCTCAATGCTTCCAAAAGGACGGCTGGCCAGGCTAACGCCACAGTCCCTGGGGACTCCGAATGTGTCTGGACAGCTATGGCTCCACCAGTACTGTGGTCAGAGCCACCACCCACAGGAACACAGTCTGCTTAGGAACCACAGCCATCTCACACACAACTTCCCACTCCCACTCTCCTAGGACTCTCCTTATGGTAAAGGTCAAAGTCGGGGCCTCAGGCTGGCCTTGGCGACTGAAGCCTAAAGGACCCTCCCCTCCCTTATCACACACAGAAGCCTTCAGGATGGCCAGGAGACCCGGGCATGTCACACAACAGCCTGATCTCCTTTCCATATCTGAGCCACCAGTTGGACTAGATGTTCTCTGAGGTCTTTGCCAAGCTACAAATTCATTACAATATTTGAATTACTCCTGAAACATTTTTTCTTTTCCTTGTTAATAAAAAAATCGCA
The DNA here is from genome assembly GCF_000317375.1 of Microtus ochrogaster. Classification (NCBI taxonomy): domain Eukaryota; kingdom Metazoa; phylum Chordata; class Mammalia; order Rodentia; family Cricetidae; genus Microtus; species Microtus ochrogaster. Next base: position 81,897,483 of record NC_022012.1, on the reverse strand, counting down.
GAACAAACAGAAGGCCCAAGGAAGTCGGTGAAAACACCCAGCATCCCAGAAGAGGTGAGTCACTTAGCAATTCGCAAATTTCCGCACATCCCCTGGACGTTCCACCCTCCTGTGCAATCACCTACCTATGAACTCAGGGGGGGTGCTTCGAGGTCCGGAGGCACAGAGCTAGGGCCATATGGTGTGCTGTCCCCACTGGCTGACAACTGGACTCCCCTGAAGTTCCTCCCAAAACTTTGGTTTTAAGACCAAGGAGCACTTGTCTTGCTGAGGACTACTAGGCTTTCAAAAGTCCTCGGCTCAGAGACTTCAAGTGCTTTGTCTAGAGCTACACAGCTCGGTTTTCAGCCAGCCTAGCTGGCAGCCCACTCCGGGGCCAGGAGCGGGGAACGAGCAGCAGAACCATGACGCCAAAGTCGTCTCTATATCCAGGCACTGGACAGCTTGGGTCATGGTGGCCAGACCTGGTCTCCAACAAACTGACATGTCCCCTCACACCTGTCTCCACTCCTGCTCCACCACACTTTAGCTTCTGCGGACCACTGTCACCCCACCTCACCTGTTCCCAGTCTCTCACCTGTCCCCGACTCCGCCCATCAGGCACAACTGCCTCACCTTGCCTGTTTCTCTACCTGTCTCCTGCCTTTCCACTGGAGACCCTCGCCCAGGCAGTCTACCCACCCATCCGGGTTCATCGCCCTCCTCCTCTCTCTGCGGACCCCGTCTTACCACCCCGCTGACTGGCGTGCAGAGCGGGTCGTCCATTGCTATACGGCATCCAGATCTTCTTCAGGGGATTCTGGGTCAATTCCCGTGGGGACGCCATCCCCCGGTTGCGATGAATCAATCGGACTGCGCTGCTTCGCACCCAGCAACCGGGCCACCTCGGGCCACCCGAGGTCCCGCCCCTCGGCCCCGCCCCTCCTCTAGCGGCTCCTACTCCTGTCCATCTTCCCGCAGGCCCTCCCCAGTACTATTAGGCTCCACCCAAACTGAAGAGGCACTGGCCTACGACTACGCATGCCCAATTTTCCTACCGCCTCTTTTTTGGACTAAGTGCGCCCCGTCCTTCAACCCAAAGTTAATAACGCGCATGCTCGATTCCCAAGGCTTTTGACACCTAGTTTATGCAGGCCCCACCCCGGATGTGAAGTTTCCAGCGCTCAAGCGGCTCGTTCGTATTTGCATAGCCCTGCCCACGGTCCCCTTTAGGGCTCCCCAGCCCCGCCTCCAAGACGTGTGCGGCCTCTGCTCCCTGAGGAACGTGACCTCAAGGTCGCCTGGTGAGCAAGGTGTGAGGCCGGGCGGGGTCTGCGTGATCCTCAGAGCCAGGATCGTCTAGACTGCTTGGCTCTTGGCCCCTAGTGGCTCTAATGTCCTGGCAGTCAACCTCCGCTGCGCCCTCCTGGACCTTCTCCGGGTCCTCTCAACTGCTCCCACCCTCGAAACTTCCTCCATCCACGAGAACAACTTGTTCAACCACGCAGAAAATGTTCCCTTATCTCGGGGACAGGAACACAGGATACATCTCCAAATCGACCGTGTTTGGCATGGCTCTTGGGGAACGTGGGCTGCCCACCTGGTACAAATATATGACCAAGCTATTTGGGGACTCACTAAGCCCTGGCAGTATTTTGATTCTCTTCCCAGGATTTACATTTTACCAAATACATTTTTTTTTTTTTTTTCTTTTGAGGGAGGATGGTCAGGGTCTCTTGTAGCCTAGGCTGGCCTGGAATTCAATATGTAGCTGAGGATAACCTTGAATTCTGATCACCCTGCTGTTATTGCTGCACAATGTTTATACAGGGCAGGGAAGTGAACCTAGGGCTTTGTGCATGCTAGGCAAACACTCAGCTGAGCTACACTCCCAGTCCCAATTACAGTTTTAGTAACGAGTTTGTGCATTTTTTTAAATGAATTTCTGTTTCTCCATCAGGAAAACGAGATGCAGACATCAATTTTACAAGATTGTGGTACAGATTAAATGTATCAGTCTCAGGAATCTGCTCCCGAACGTGTAGGCATTCTCATTCATTATATTATCGCCCTCCCTGCCTTTGGAAATGTACCAGGGCAAGGACCAAGGGCCAAGCTTTGCAGCTCAGGCTTAAAGGCTAAGGCGCTGATAGGAATAACTCCCCACCCTGGGTGGGCCCGGATGAACATGACTCTTCCGTGTCTGACCCCCACCACAGTCTCTCAGAAGCTCAGGCCTCTTCTTTCTACCCAGCCCCACCTCTCCAAACCACACTTGCTGCTCCTGGCCCCACCAGCACAGCTCGAATCTCCATCTCCGTTTGCTGCCATCTAGTGACGGTTTCCTGCCTCCAGCTCTCCAGATGCCCAGCCAGAGCTAGGGACGTGAAAAACAAGACTGACCCCATTCCCAATCAGTGCAGCATCCCTTCCTGTCACCTCCTGTCACCTCTGCTTTGGTCAGGTCACCAGGTCCCAACCCAGCTCTGGACAGTTGTAGGGAGCCTCAGGACCACTGTGACAATGGTAACCACTACACAAGGAGGTATAAGTACAGGAGCCCACCTTGTGCCTCCCTAGTACCAGTTCTATCTGGTTACTTTGAGAAATACCCTGCTCCAGGCAAGTGGTTTGTTTCCTCTTCCTCGTTCTCCTGTTGCTGTGTCCTCCCTCAATCCCCAGCAGGAGGTGGGCGGCTTGGAGCACACCCACAGATGGCTCATATGAGCAGGCTTCCTCGTGTGCACATCAGCTGCACCTACTTCTCCAAAGTCACTCACTGTGTTCCTGTTTGTCTCTCAGTCACTGACGAGGTCACCTTGGGACCACATTTGGCCTCAGAAATCTCAGTGTGACTCACTGGGACTCATCACAGAGTGACCTCTTAACATCATGGGTACCCAATCCCCAGAGCTCCTGGATGTTACTCAAGAGCTGGTAGCCAGGGCAGAGTAGGGCAGGGCCAGGGGCCAAAGACATCTCCACACCCAGTCTGAGCCTGGTTTCAGGAAATGTGGCTCTATACCTCCCACTCTTCTTGGCTCACCCCGGGCTGACCCAGACACACCCTCTCAAGTCCATAGATCCATCTAGGAAGCCATAGGTCACCATCATGAGCCTAGGCAACCTTCCCAATGCCAGGATCTACATCTGCTCTGAGGACTATTCCCCATCTCCCCTTCCATGCCTCATTTCTTAGGTAAGAAGCTGAGGATGCAGGCGGGGAGGAGACAAGATAGCAGAGCCAGCCCACAGTGCGAGCGAGCAGGACTCAACTCATCTCCCTGCCTTTACCCTCACCTACGACTTCCTTCATCGTCTCACTTCTCACACCTAGGCTCTTGCTTGTTCCCTCTGCTGAGATGCCCTGGAATCCAAGCTCTCTGCTCCCCCAACATGAGCACATGTTCAACAGACTAGCCCTTGTGGCTTTCCCTCTTCAGGGTATCTCATAGTGCACCTATTACCCTGTCCCGTGCACAGGACGTGTTGGGATGCCATTGTGCACTCAAGTATGAATACAGCTAGCTCAGCCCTTCTCCACCATGAACCTAACTGGCCTGACCCTGGATGGCTCCCTGGGCACCTTTTGTACTGACCAGTAGGCCGCCTCCTAGTATCCCTATTATAGAAGCCATTTGATCCAAGTCCTCAACCCTCGCTTCTCAAGGCTCACAATCTTGCCCCTCTCTATCTTCTGCCCCGTCCTGGCTGTACCAGTGAGCCACCATTTACAACAGCAAGATGCAGGGCCCAGCGCTACCACACAAATGCACACTAGCATGCTCATGCATACACACAGAACATACATATTCATTAGTCGGCCCTTGCTCTTCCTCTTTATTCCCTGACCAGATGCTGCTTTGCTGGGTGCAGGGACTTCCCAGGAATCCTAGCTTCCTCTGGCCATTTTCAGAACTGTCCCCACCATCCTTCTGAGCCCAGAGTTCACAGTGTGAGGTTCCACTCTGGGGATCCAGCCATGTGAGTGGCAGCTTGGGAACCCTGATCTGTACTTCTTGATTCTAGCCTGGCACAGGGCACACAGTAGGTGCTGCAAGTGATTCAGAGCTAGCCAAGGTGCCAAAACAGCTCAGAAAGGCTTATGGAAAAGACAGAGTACACAGTAGGTGTGTAGAGAAACTCAGGACCAGCACAGAGCACACAGTAGTTGCCCTAGAAATACAAGCTTAAAGGCTAAGAAGGCACTATCTGAAAAACTTCCCAGACCGGGTGACCCTGATGAACAAGACCCCTTGGAGGCCAGCAAGGGGTATATTGGGGAGAGCCTCAGGGAGTTCCAGCTGCCTGGCCCTCCCCCTTGGCTAAAGGAAGATACTATTTATAGTCATCCCACCTTGGTCCAGGCCCCTGTTCCCAACGAGGCCCCAGTTTTTTCTCCCCCTCAGGCCGTTGATAGACTGATGCCCTCTCAGAACACTCTGAGAGACTCCCAGCGCCCTCATGCCCCCTCCAACACCATCTTCACTACACCCAGGTCTTCTCCCAATCCCCACCGTCCCCAGACTACCCAGTGCCTACCCTGCCCGTCGCTCTCCCGCCCAGGGCCAGTCAGAGAGGTGCCTCCTAATGTACCTCTGTCCATCCTGCCACCGAACTGTCCAGGGCCGCCGCCCCCACCCCCCAACCCCTCCCGCGGTTCGGCAAGGCTAAGGAAACCCCGCCCCCCCTTGCAGGCTCAGAGGAAAACGGCCCCGCCTTTCCAACCGTCCTAGACCCGCCCCCGAGGGCTGCTTTGCCCAGTGAGGTTGCCAGGCCCCCATCCAGACAGGCAGCTGCACTCTGCGCTCTGGCCAGTAGCACTTTTTTTCCAGTCGGAGCTGCCGGTAGCGCTCAGGATCTATCCGGTCGTCCCTCCTGAACGTGTTGTCGACACCACTGGGAGCTCCTGCCTCATCCACAGGCAAATAGAATCACGCGCCCCAGAAAGTCAGTCTCTCCAGCCCAGCAATGGAATGGGGATGGGGGCGTAAAGAAGGTGAAACCTACTTACTTTACAGTGATCAGGTCAGAGGGTAGGGAGCGAAGGTGAATGGAAGGGCAGCAGAGAAGCCAGGTGTGACTCAGCCCTGCCTGGGTGACTCGGTGCATCCTACCTTTCAATCATCTCCCATTTATTGAGCGCCTCCTGCAGCCACAACTTTCATGTACACCATGTCACTCTGAGCTACAAGAAGCTTGGTGGCATCACTCTGCTTTACAGTTGAGGAAGTTGGGGCTCAGAAAATGGGAGCAGCTTTGCTTCGGACAGTTCATCAAGGAGAGCATAGAGTTGGCTTGGAGCTCCAGCTGTATCCACCCCCTCTCTGAGCCAGGCTGTCCACTGACCTGGCAGGGCTGCTGGCTGTATCTAGGACAATGCTTGGCTGGGTATTGTGTGCAGATTTGGGAGTCAAACACCCTTTTTCCCCAGTCCTTCTCACGTGTCTCCAACCCTTGCTCACACAGAGCTGTCAGGTTTATAGCAGGCAGACACACACACACACACAAGTGCCAAGGTCAGATTTCACACGTGTGGCCATCTATGCCTCTGCCTGGAGATGTCTCTGATAACCACATCCAACTAAGCAGGGTGCTGCCTAACAGAGTGCAAAACACGGGGTGACACATGTTTGTAATCCTAACACTCAGAGCAAAGGCTGAAGGATTGCTACAAGTTTGAGACCAGCCTGGTCACATAGCAAGTTCTAGAACACGCAAGGGTTCCATCGTAAGACTGTCTTTAAAAACAAACACACAAGACAAGCATATGGCCCTTGCCAGCACCCTCTTCTGTGGAGACCTCAGGTGGGGCCCAGGCTGGTGGGCTTTAGATGGATCTTGGGTGCAGTCCTGGGGTCCTGGCCTCAACATTTAATGATGGAGCTCACATGATAGTATCTTGATGCTCTGTGACTGCCAGGCACAGCCAGGCATGACATGGTTCTATATAGCCTATATAGCAAACATACATGCAGTGTTCAAGATGCCCAAACACATGTAAGTATGAAGGGCACAGAAGCATGCCACCACACAGCCAAGCTGTCTGAACATACTGTGGACACTCTGAAGCTCTGGCAGTGACCCACTATGGTAAAGTCTGGGTATGTGCTCTGCCTAGGTATAGTACTGTCCAACTTTATGGCTGTCCTCCAGAACTTCCCATCCAGGGTCACCCCATCTTTATGACCCCCTTCTCTTAGTCTCAGCGGCGGCCAACACGAGCTAGTATTCGGGCGTTAGTGGCAGCCTGATCCCTGGCAGCCTTGGTCCGAGCCTGCTCCAGTAAGATCCGCAGGAGGCCGATGGGAACGTCCAGGGAGAGTGTGACACGCGTGTCCAGGTGAGGGTTAGCTTTGGAGTCGCTCCAGGAAGCTGAGGGCCCTGTGGTGGCAGCTGAGTGGCTCTCCACGGCCACAGAGTAGGAAAAAGTCTCCAGATGGTTCTGAGGGAGGAGCTGGGAGGTGGGGATAGGGGTCCCCGAGACAAACAGGACCATGAGCATCACCAGGGCCCACTTGGCCATCATGCTGTAAGGCTGTAAGGAGAAAACAGACTCAGGGTCTGGACGTTCTTTAGAAGGAGACAGGCTGCAAGAGGCAAGAGATGAAGAGGGGCTGGAGAGATTACAGAGGCCAGGCCAGGGACAGAGACAGAGTAAAAGAAACAAGAAGAAAGCCAAGACAGGACCAGACAGAGGCAGGAGCCAGATAGAAAGAATGAAAAAGTGTCCTGAGGCATGGTAGTGTGTGTCTATAATGTGTCCTGCGGCATGGTGGCGTGTGTCTATAATGTGTCCTGCGGCATGGTGGCGTGTGTCTATAATGTGTCCTGAGGCATAGTGGCGTGCATCTATAATGTGTCCTGAGGCACTGTAATGTGTGTCTATAATGTGTCCTGAGGCATGGTAGTGTGTGTCTATGATCTCAGCACCTGGGAGGCTGAGGCAGGATCAAATTTGAAGGCAGCTAGGTTACATAATGAGACCCTGTCTAAAAACTCCAAAGACAACAGAATGAGAACAAGTAGGAGCTAAGGACAAAGATAACCAGGGGCAGAGAAAGAAGGGGGCTGGGCTGGCAGGGGGAGGGGCAGGGGAGGAAGAGAGGAAGATGATTGGGGTGGGGACAAAGCAAATGGGGAAGAGAAGAAGAAAGACAAGGCAGGAAGAGAAAGAAACCACCTGGAATCATCTAGAGGAAAAGAAAGACTCAGAAACAGAGACGGCCCACATGACAAAATGGAGACAGGTTCTGAGTGGCAGTGGGGACAGAAGGGGACAAGAGACCCCAGAACCTCCCAGTCTCCCAGACATCCCCACTCACCCAAATCCCAGGACCACTCAACCCCAGACCCTTCCAATCTTGACCCAATGTCAGTCATACCATTGCCAGCTTTCTCCAGGGAAGGCCAGGGACACTGGAGCTGCTGGGGCTAGGGCCAGGCAATGCTCTCCTGTGACCTGACCCTTTACTCTACTTCAAGGCCCATTTATCTCCCCCATCCTCCTGGGGTAGGAGCTAGGGCATGTTTCCTGGCATGAGGCAGCCCCCACCTATGACTCATCCTCTCTTGGGGAGCAGTAAGGACATCTCCTTAACCCCCACCCTATTTACATCTGGGGGGGGCAAACTAGGGGAATAAGAGCACAGAAAAGATCCAGGGCCAGGTATGAGGACTCTATGCCATGCAATATAATGCTGACTACCCCTCCCCGCAAGGAAATTTGTTTCCTGATACCCCCATCGCACCAAAAAAATCAACAACGAAGGCCTTTTAAAAGAGCAGCTTTAATGTTCCCCCCTCCCCGAATCAGCACCATGGCATCACAGCCTTGGGTCAAGGGGCAGGTTGGACACCAGTCATATCCATTCACTGCCCACAACCCCCCCCCATGAGTCATCTGCCAGGAAAGCAGGCGCCACAATGGGGATTTGTCCCTAAGGGGGAAAGCTAGACCCACAGGACCAAGTCACTGAAATCGTGGACACCACGCACGCTCACGTGCACACAGAACTCTAGCACCAAATGGAGATCAGCAGGACCCTGCTGAGCCCTGCCACCTCCAGGGACTGCTGACCATCAAACGCGTCGTCATTCAGGCCTCAGCCCTAGGCAGCACCTGTGTGGAACACACCAGAAAACATCCTGACCTTCTTTCCCAACATGAAACCTTCACAGAAACATGGCAAAGCATTCGTGAGGGATTGAGAGTGGGCTCTGACTAAGAGAGGGGACCCTTGACAAAAAGGAACATGGAGAGGAACCACGCAGCCTCCACAGCTGGGGAAATACAGCCACACTGGTACGTGTAGGCGCAGCATCACTGAGAGAATCTAAGCCCCTACCTGTTTTCTGGCTGTGGACCACTTGTGGTGGGCAGCGGCGCTCACATGCCTCACGGGTTCCAAAACGGTTGGCATTCCCTCCGCAGCCACCGTAGACAAAGGGATGACAGGCTGTGCCACCAGGCACAGCCCGATGGTACCAGCGCAGGGTGTAGGCAGTACAGGAGCCCTCATCCAGTGGTAGGGAGCAGGGGTCTAGGGTTATTGGTGGTTAGTCATTGGGGATAGTGGGGGGTCAGAGGAATCCAAAATCAGCAAAAGATCAGCAATGGGATGGGCTTCATCTGCCACTACCTGAACCTCTCTGGTCCCAGCCCTTGCTATCACCGTCGCCATCCCAGGGAACCTCGGGGTCCTGGTAGTCTTCCACAGAATACACCGAGTACTCAGAGAAGTCGTCGTCATCTTCAGGGGGTACCTGGCCTGCAGGCAGGGTGGGGTATGCTTTGAGGAGGTCCCTGCTGGCTCTGGGATAGACTAGATAGCATCTGTCTCTCCCATGTGCAGAAATGACTCTGTATATGTGCAATGTGCACTGATATAGGTATCTGTACCCAGTCTGTATATGTCCCATGGGCTATCAGCCTCACCTTCCTCCTCTACATGAGAGACTCGGAGCACAGGCACACGGTGGAGCTGGGGGCCAGCTGTATCCGCAGCATAGCTGGGGAGGGGTCCTGGAACAGGGCAGTGATGACGCTCTTGGTTATCATGGTCAGCCACCCTAACCACACCCCTGCTGAGAGGACCCAAATGATAGGCAGAGCATCAGTGCCTTAGATGAAGAAAGTTCTAGATACAGAAAGTTACTCACGTGATCCAGATGCAATAAACTGTCCCTGGCAGGCTGGAAGGGACAGAAAAAAGGTAGAATGAGTTCATGAAAAGTGAAGAACAAGAGACAAAAAGATGGGAAGATGGAGAAGGAGAAACAGACAAAAGACACACACACACACATGCGGGGTAAGATGTACAGAGATACAGAGGAGTCAGAAGGGAGAAGAGGCAAAAGATGAAGAAGGGAAGGGAGGAGAAAGACAGGAAGAAATGTAGAGATGATGAGCCGGCAGGAAAGAGAAGCTGGAAATAGACCAGGAAAGCGAGGGACCAAGGAAGTCGGGGCAGGAGGCACAGAGATGAAACCAGTCACAGTAGGAAAAAATGGGGTCCCAGAATCATCACTCCCCACCTGTGCCACATCTTCTGGGACAGCTCTGTCCCCCACTCTACCCCTCCAAATGCAGCTAGTCACCAGACCACATCTGTCCCCCTCCATCAAGGGAGTCCTGTTAGCATGTGGCCCTCTGTGAGTTCTGGGAACTTGCCAGCTCTAGGTGTCCTAGGATGGGGTTGGGGCAGGAGACTCACCACAATGCTGACTCATCTCCTGACGCACAAAGCCCCGAATGTCATCCTCCTGGGAACACAAGACCACAAGGCCCCCAAGAACCCATGAATCATGGGTCGCATAATGCAGGGATCAAAGACTAGTCATATCAAATCAAGAGCTCTGGGACCAAGGAGTCAGGGTGCCGGGTGACCCATCCCACCCCGGCCAAACTCACAGTCAGTGCAGCTTCTCCTTTCTCCCCACGAGGGCCAGCAGGTCCTGGTCGCCCCTGTGCACAACAAATGTGACCAGGTCATGACAGATCTCACAGGCACCAGAGATCATGCCAATCTCTGATTCCAAACCCAGGAATTGACACTCACCTGCTCCCCTCTCTCACCGGGGATACCAGGAGCACCAGGAGCCCCCACCACACTCTCTCCAGGGGGACCTCGCTCACCCTGTTAACACAAGGGCCAAGTGGGCAGGGTCAGTGACAGAGTAGAATACAGGCAACGGGAGGACCACGGCTCCAGAGACTGGAACATGGAGATCAGAGCACGGGTTGTAGGATCATGGCTTAGAGAGGTGGGGATGGCTGGGAGAGCTTGGAGTGTAGCTCAGCAATACAGCACCTGCTTAGCCTGTGTAAGGCCCTGGGCTATTCAAAATGAGAAAGCCAAGCTGGAAAGAGGGCTCGGCAGTTACAGCATTTGCTCTTCTTATAACGGACTCAGGCTTGGTTCCCAGCAGCCACGTGGTGGCTCACAACCTTCTGAACTCCAGTTCCAGGGGATCTAATGCCCTCTTCTGGCCTTGTCAGGCAGCAGGAAGACATATGGTACACAGACCTATGTTCAGGCACAACATTCATATACATAGAATAAAACAAATGTAAGAACACAAAGCCAGCATGGTGGCACATGTCTTTAATCTCAGCACCTGAGAGGCAAAGGCAGGAAGAATTCTGAATTTGAGACTAGCCTGGTCCACACAGAGAGTTTCAAGCCACCCAAGGCTACATAGTGAGATCCTGTCTAAAACAACAACCAAAGCAGGGCAGGTAGGGTCAAGGGTCAGGAGTCACAGATGAAGAAACGTACCTTCTGACCCTGAAGTCCTTCAGGGCCTTTGGGACCAACCCCGCCAGGTGGCCCTGGGGGACCACTAGAGCCATCATTCCCTTTGGGACCTGGGAAGCCCCCAACTCCTGGGGGCCCCTGTGGATAGAAAAACGTTGGTTACCAAATCCCCTTCAAGATGAAACAGCTTCCCTCAGATCATGGACCCCACATCAACTCACCCTCTCCCCTTTCTCGCCTTGGTCACCCTTGGGTCCTGAATGCCCATCAACTCACCCTCTCCCCTTTCTCGCCTTGGTCACCCTTGGGTCCTGACTGCCCATCAAAACCTCTGTCGCCCTGGAAACAGAAGAAGCAGAAAATACACTCAGCCCTGACATCCCTCCCTCCACTCCTGCACATCCTTGAGCTGTGCGGGTCCAATGCCCTCTACAGTGGATGATCCAGCCATCTGTTAATGTTTCAACTGTACTCCCATGACACCAACCCCACTCAATCCAATACAACACCTTCTACCCTTTACCCTAACTTTCTACTGTGACCCCAATCTCTCCTGAAATCTCAAGAACAGCCACACAAGTTCCCCCAAAGCCACAGTCCTCCTTGATCCTATCATGACTTTCTCTATCCTGCCTGACTCCACCCCCATCATGTTCATTATCAAGAGTTGCTGTACCTTGGGACCAATCAGACCCTCTTTGCCAGGAGCCCCGGCCTGACCTGGCATACCAGGCTCCCCCTAGAGGAAAGAGGAAAGAAAATGTAAGGTTGATTCTCCAGCCAACTGCCCCTTGTCATTTAGTCAACTACCCTGACACTCACTGCGTCTCCTTTCCGTCCTGCCAACCCAGGGCGGCCAGGAAAACCAGCTTCTCCCTGGAGGCATCAGGTAGAGGAGTAAGCCTTGGGTTACAGCCCCACAGCCCCCCCGCCCCGCATCAGCCCCCACAGCCCCCGCATCAGCCCCCACAGCCCCTGATCAGCCCCCACAGCCCTTGCTACAGCCCCTGTATCAGCCTCCACAGCCCCTGCATCAGCCTCAGCAGCCCCCTTATCTCTGGTAAATTTATACCTTATCTCCTTTTTCTCCATCGAGGCCACAGGCTCCCTTCATTCCTCTTTCGCCCTAAAGAGGTAGGAAAGCAGATGAGAAAGCAATGTCTCAGTCAGGTATGATGGCACACATCTGTGATCCCAGCACTTGGGAGGTAAAGGCAGGAGGTCAGGAACTCAAGTTCAGGCTTGGCTACATAGCAAGTTCAAAGCTAGCCTGGACTACATGAGAACTTGGGTTCACAATTTTTTTAAAAAGAGCCACTTCTACCTCATCTTGAATCCTTGACCTTAAAACCAACTCTCATTTGAGACATTCCAACCCGGGTCTAACACTCTATGTAACCTGAGCCCCCAAATCGGACCCTAGGTCCCTTATTCTCCAATACCAGGACATCTTGAATAGAAAAACAATAGATTCGTTCTCACCTTGAGGCCCCGGGGACCCGTGAAGCCAATATCTCCTTTGACTCCTTGGAAACCAGGGGCTCCATCCTTTCCTGGGGTTCCCTGGAGGAAAGTGAGGCATCCAAAGGGATCAACCTAGACTGCAGGCTGGGACTCCAGCCACTACCCCCTGCCTTGGGGACAGGCTGGGGTCACCATCCTAGCGCTCACTAAGAGGTGGAGATTCTAGAAAAAGGAAGGCCATAAAAACGTAGGTCCCTAAAAGGCCAAAGGCCACATGGGCAGGGCTATCATGGGAACGGGGGCCTTGTGAGGATAGGGGGGGTCTCTGTGGGACTGGGGCATCTTACCGGCTCACCAGGGATCCCTGCAGCGCCTGGCTCACCCTGTGGGAAACAGACGGGGCCGAGTCCTTCAGTGTGGCTGTGCCCCACGTTGGCTTATCTGTGCTCACGCAGTCACAGTCAGCCAGGGAACAGGCTACATACACACAGATCCCTTGTGAACACACGTGCTACACGTAAGAAATCCCCATGGCAGGTGTGAGAGATATGGGAATAAACCTGAGGTGGAACGTGCCTTGGGTCCCGTGAGGCCTCGAACTCCAATTGATCCAGTTGAGCCTTTGTCACCAGGCTCTCCTTTGGAGCCCTTTAGGGGTTACCAGAAGAAAGAACAGAGTCAAGACACCCACCATCTGGAGCACCCTAACATCCAAGAGCTCCCTTGCTCCCCTCACAGGGTCATAGCCCAGAGGCCCCCACCCCTCGCCTCTCACCCTGAGGCATTGGACTCCTCCCAAAAGTCCCCATCCTCTCTGCCACCCTTAGAGTCACCACAGCCTAAATTTCCCTATCACCCACCATAAGTGTCACCCCTTCCCGTATCTCTGTGGAACACGTACATAGCCTGTAGGACCCCCAAAGGAAAACCCAGCTTTTCCCTATCACCCACCATAAGCTCCACCCTCCCTGACTCTCTGTGGAACTTGTACATGACGTGCAGGACCTCGTGAGGAAAACCCACTCTCTTCCTTGTACCTTGTCGCCAGGATTCCCACTGTCTCCCCGAGGTCCTTTGTCACCATCTGCGCCTCGAGGGCCTCTTTCACCCTAGGTCAGAGGTCAGAAATCGGGGTCAGGAGCTGGAGGCCCCTTGTGTTCTGGAAATCCGAGCTCTTGGCTCACCTGGGCCAGCCCCACAAAACTCTTCCTCCAGCCAAGAGAGACCCAGTTCATATGTGAACCAGGCCTACTCACCATGTCTCCTTTGGCACCTCGCGGCCCTGGAGGCCCCTCAATCACAGCTGAGTCACCCTGAGGGGCAGGAAGGGATCAGCAGAGGCAGGAGCACCCCAGCCTCCTGCTCCAGCCTCCCTGATAACCACACATACCTTGTCACCCTTTAGCCCTGCGGTTCCAGCGTCACCCTGTTAGGTAGAAGAATGAATCTCACCCAAGCTGGGGAGGCTCCATCACTTAGTCACCGTATCCATCCTCACCCCACTCATCCCAGGGGCCTTCCCCCCACATTCTTACCTTCTCCCCTCGGTCTCCCCGGCTGCCAGGAGGCCCCTGTGCGTAGAAAATACGATTATGACAATGGATGTGGGAGGACTAGGGAGGAGGCACAGAGGACAGAGAGGACAGAGGACCAGAGAGGAACAAAAGACACAGAGGACCAGAGCCAACAAAGAACCAGAGGGCTAGCACAGACTGCAGTGCCCCACAAAGGAGGTCAGGCAAGGAACTGAAGTCGCACAACAGGACCTACCATGAGTCCCCGAGGTCCTTCCTGGCCGGGGTGGCCATCTTCCCCCTGGACAGTAACATTGGGTTCACTGACTCAGATGCTAGGACTGAGGCAGGAACTGTGATGGTGAAGAGGAGGTGAGCCCTGGCTGTGGTGAGGACATACGTACCCGGACACCTGGCTCGCCACGCTCGCCTCGGGGCCCAGGCAGCCCTGCTCCGGGGTCTCCCTAGAGATCAACAGGACACCAGGGAAGTGTAAGGGGACTCAGTAAAGGACGGAGGGTTGTAGAAGCTCAGTAGAAGCTGGAGAGTGACAACGGCACAGGAAAGAGCCAGCAGCATTTCATTTACCTTGTCTCCTTTGAGTCCAGAGGCGCCAGGTGCTCCCTGTGGGTCAGAGTGAGGTGAGGAACCTATGGGCTCAAAGTCCCCACACACCCAACCTCATGGCCTGGCCACACCAATAACCCTCACGTGGGCAGACTTGGGGCATTTGGGAAGTCCTACTCACCGCTAACCCTGGTGGTCCAGGTGGCCCCAAGGGGCCTGGGGTGCCTTCTCTCCCCGGAGGGCCTGCCAGACCCTATAGGAAAATGGGACAAGGGAGATGGGGGTGATTTGAGAACCCCCTTCTCTTCCTCTTAAGACGGAAGGGCCTGGGTTCCTTCCTCACCTGCTACCAGATCAGAGGTCTTGAGGTCCCCAAGTTCCCACATGCTGTTCCCAGCCCTCTTACCCGCTCCCCCACCGGCCCTGGCTGGCCCATCTCTCCTCGAGGTCCTGTCTGACCAGGGAATCCAACGACACCAGGAGCACCGGGGGCACCAGGGGAGCCCAAGTCCCCCTGAAACAGATGAAAAGGAAGAGTGGTCAGAGAAGGACACCTTCCCAGGCCAAGGCCCAGAACGCCTTCCTCCCATTTCTGGGAATTGTGATGAGATGCTGACTTACCTTCATACCTGGAGGACCAGTTGGCCCAGGGGGGCCCTGAACCCCAATTCCTGGCTCACCCTTTAAGGGAAAGAAGGATCTTATCAGGCTTAGAGAGTCACAAGACCATAGCCCCAAGCAAAAGCCCTTCCATATAAATGTACCTTGAGACCTTTGAGTCCTGGAGCCCCTTTTTGACCCTAAAAAATAATAAAAGTAAAGATAAAATTCAAGCTGGAGCAGTGACTTTATGGTCAAGAGCACTGGTTGCTTTTCCAGAGGTGGTGTGGGATATTGTTTGAACTGGGCAAAGATATGCTACATTTGTTTGTGCTGCAGAATATTACTGTAACTGTGTAAAGATGTGTCCCATTTGTTTGTACTGCATTTGTTTAATAAGGACCTGTGTTTAATTATGTAAGGACGAGTTGCATTTGTTTCACTTTGCCTAACTAAGGCACCTGATTGGTCTAATAAAGAGCTAAGTGGCCAATAGCTAGGCAGAGAAAGGATAGGCAGGGCTTCCAGGCAGAAAGGATAAGTAGAAGGAAATATCTAGGCTAGAGAGAGAAGGAACAAGAAGAGGGAGAAGAAGGAGGAGAGAACAAGGGACACATGGCAGCCGCCAGCCAGCCAGACATGAAAAGCCGTGAAAGTAAGATATACAGAATAAAAAAAAAAAAGGCCGGGCGGTGGTGGCGCACGCCTTTAATCCCAGCACTCGGGAGGCAGAGGCAGGCGGATCTCTGTGAGTTCGAGACCAGCCTGGTCTACAGAGCTAGTTCCAGGACAGGCTCCAAAGCCACAGAGAAACCCTGTCTCAGAAAACAAAACAAAAAAAACAAACAAACAAAAGAAAAAAAAAAAGCAAAAAGTCCCGAGGCAAAAAGTACATAAAATGAAATATTAATTTAAATTAAAAGAGCTAGCCAGAAACGTGCCTAGGCTAGGCTAAGGATTCTAAAGTAATAATAAGTCTCTGTGTCATGATTTGGGAGCTGGTTGGAGACCCCAAAGAAAAAGCCTGGTACACAGAGGACTCGGGTTCAATTCTCAGGACCCACATTATCTACAGCTCACACTCATCTACAAGTCCAGTCCCGAGGGATCCTGTGCCCTTTCTAGCCTCCGAGGACAACAGGCAGGCCAATGGTGCACAGACAGACATGCAGGCAAAACACTCAAAAAAAGTGTAGGTGTGAATGCTAAGCTTCTATACAGACCAAAAATATTCCCAGGGGAACTCAGATGAGTATGAACACAGGCCAAGGGAAGCCCAGATGTGACCAGGTCCACAGAGCTCACACATGAGCGTGCAAACAAGAGGAACCGCGGATGTGGCGCTCAGTGGAAAACTCCCATCAGGGAACTTCGATGTGACCACAGATGTGTACTCAGGCGGGGGTGGAAGACAAGATTATAAACACATGACCAAGGAGAGGCCTGCAGGAAATCAGCTGTGTCCCAAGACCTGGGAGATGAAGTGGTAACGGACATGCATGGGCTCAGCCATGGTAAGGGACAGAAGATCAAGCAAGGGCACACAGAAGCCAAGTTTGGGTCCACAAGTGTGGCCATGTGTCTTCCAAACAGAAACCTCCTGAGAACCTAGGCATAGAGGTTAGAGATATAACCAAGCCCAAGAATGGTCCTTGTTTTCACGGTCAAGTCAGGCTTGGTCCTGCCCAGACCCCAGACTCACATCTTCTCCAGGGTCTCCAGGCTCTCCTGCACGACCAGCTTCACCCTGCACATAAAGGATGGTAAGGGTCCCTGGCCTCCCAGCCTCACCCCTACTCTGCCCGGCACTTACTCTGGAAGCCCAGACCGACTCACTTTCTCACCCCGTGGTCCTGGCAGTCCTCGGTCACCTTTGGCTCCCTAAGGACGCAAGGGCCATGTAACAACACAGGTGTCAATCACAAACAGATGCATCTTGAGGTAGGCCTGAGGCCAGGGTCAAATGTGGGAGACACTGTGAAAGCTAAGACTCATGGGGCTGGATAAACTATGGGTCAAAAGACACCTACTGTCAGGGGTGTTCCACTCACCGGCTCACCCAGCAGCGCTCCAGCAAGGTCTCCTGGGGCTCCCTGATAACAGAGGGGGTCAGTGGGTCCTTCACTCCCATTCCGTGGCCCTTTCTTTCAGAACTCCTCCCTACTCACCTTCTCGCCTTTTGCTCCAGGGGGCCCAACCACCGCCTGTGGGGAACGCCGTGTGAGTAGCCAAGCCACCCTCTTTCCATCCCCGCCCTGCCTTCCCAGATGATAGGTGAAAACTGGGGCTCAGGGGTGAGCAGAAGGCAGGAAGCAGAGCCAAAGGTCACCTGTCCAGGGGCCCCCACAGGCCCAGGTTCTCCTTTAGGTCCAACAGGGCCAGGCGAACCTGGCAACCCCTGGAAAAGAGCATCGTGAGGAACTCAGTCTCTTTATCACCCCGTTCCCACTGTCCCAGCTGCTATCCAGCCAGCTGGGCACAGGACCCCACAACAGGCCCACCACCAGCTCCCCCAAAATACATACTGGCACACCAGGACCTCCCCTGTCTCCATCCTTTCCACTGGTACCATCACGACCTGGGGGTCCTGGCTTCCCTGTCTCCCCCTGAAAAGATGGAGCTCAGTCAAGATCCTGCATGATGACCCTTAACCCCTGGAGCCCAAACCAAGACTGCCAGGACTTACCACTTGTCCAGGCAAACCTGGTGACCCTTGTGGACCCTGGTGGGGGGAGCAGATACAAGGGTCACTTGGGGTGAAGGACAAAGGACACAGGAGAGTGTGGTACCTGAGGAGATTATGGTAACCCTACAGCAACTTGCTTACCACAAGGCCTGAAGGGCCAGGAGGGCCAGGAAGTCCCACAGCTCCAGTAGGTCCAGGCAGACCCTGGAAGAGGAATTCGGAATGGTGACAACCCCACAGGTGTACTAGTAATGCGACCCCAAGAGCTACACTACTCACCCGTCCTGGGGGTCCTGTTTCTCCAGGCTCCCCCTGGAAAAGAGCCAGAAACCACATGCTCAGCTCCATCATGGGAAAAGATATGCCTGGAATTCCCCTCCTTCTTCATATGTACTGACCCATTCCCCTCTCATGTCTACACTCACCTTCAGGCCTGAAGGCCCCTGGGGTCCTGCAGGGCCAGCAAGACCCTAGAGAGGAGTGTGAAGGCAGGAGACAGGTCAGTGCTGTCTGTCCAGGCTCCAGGATCCTCATGACCAAAGCCTGGCTTGTCAACAGTGCCAGAGTCTGTCCCCTCCCTCCCCTCCCCTCACTAGGCAGTGCTTCCCCATCACTCACCGGGGCACCAGGTGGTCCGGGGTCTCCATGGCCACCCTGTTGGGGACAGTCTGATGAAAGGGGCCAACTGCACACAGGGAAAGTAGCTAATGGTTTTCACTGGGGTTTGGCACAGGATGGGAACAGAAGTGAGGGTTCTAATGTACTCACCGCTGGGCCAGGGGTCCCCCTTGGGCCCTGCAGACCCTGCAGAAGGAAGGGGCTGATGAACCTGGGTACGGGCTTCTCTTTAGCCTGTTCCCACCTTCTGAGGGCCTTTGCCTGGAGAGTACTGTACTCTCCCTACTTCTTAGGCATAAATGAGCATATATTCCCATGGACTGCCCGTTACAGACAGACACACAGACACACACACAGTAAACCTATTACTCTCCTCACCTCTCAGGCACAGATGACCACATAGACCCGTGGACTGCCCTTTACAGACAGACACACAGACACACACACAGTAAACCTATTACTCTCCTCACCTCTCAGGCACAGATGACCACATAGACCCGTGGACTGCCCTTTACAGACAGACACACAGACATACACACATAGTAAACCTGTCAGACATCATGCACCTGAGCCTATAATTTGTACTTGGGCACAGCCTTATTCCTCTTGAGTAATGAACACAGTG
The DNA here is from genome assembly GCF_000317375.1 of Microtus ochrogaster. Taxonomy (NCBI): domain Eukaryota; kingdom Metazoa; phylum Chordata; class Mammalia; order Rodentia; family Cricetidae; genus Microtus; species Microtus ochrogaster. Next base: position 81,878,670 of record NC_022012.1, on the reverse strand, counting down.
AGGGTCTCAAATCCTAGGCCAGCTACTCCTGTGGTTACTCACCGGCTTTCCTTCAGGCCCAGCCACACCACGTTCTCCTGGGAGACCCTGTAAGATATGTCTAACATCACCTTGCCCTTACGCCCAACCCCAGCTTCTTCACTGCCCACCCTGTCCCTGATGGCCAAGGGCAGGACAAACAGTGCTGACTCCAGCCCTATATATGAGACAACAGACGTAAGAGTCACAGCCTTGCACACGTGTGACCTATGGGAGAGGAACGCACCGGGCTGCCATCATGACCTCGCTTCCCAGGCTCTCCTTGGTCTCCTTTGATGCCTGGTACACCCTGCAAGCAAAAAGCCATGCCCTGAGTGCCATTCTCCGCCATGTGTGTACATATGTGTGCCTACTACTTATGGCATGCCCCATAGAGAGTACAGTGGGGTAGCAGGTCTCACCCTGTCTCCTTTGGGTCCACGGTCACCATCGCTGCCTGGCTCCCCCTGTATAGATGAGATGTCAGGTCAGGCCCAAGTGTTATGGCGGGTCACAAGTTGACCCCATGTTGGGCGGTGGTGGCACATGCCTTTATTACCAGTACTCGGGAGGCAGAGGCAGGCGGATCTCTGTGAGTTCGAGGCCAGCCTGGTCTACAAGAGCTAGTTCCAGGACAGCTAGAACTGTTACACAAAGAAACCCTGTCTCAAAAGAACAAAAACAAAAACACAAATTGACCCCACACTGACCTTAGCACCTTTGAGTCCAGGGGGTCCTTGTTCTCTAGAGGGTCCAGTACCTGGGTCCTCGACAGCCACCTATGAGAACAAAGCAATGGATGGAAGATGAGTCTGTTACACAGATTACGGGATCAGTACAGGTCTCAGGATCGCATAGAATTATGGGATTGAAGATACTGCATGGAGTTTCTAGGGCCCAGTCTCAGGGTAATATCATCACCAGTCACAAGGCTGGGTGATCACCTTGGGGCCAGGCGGGCCAGGCGGTCCAGGGAGGCCAGGAAGGCCATCTCTGCCCTGCAGAAGAGAAGACAATGGAGGTTGTGCCAGCCGGTACAGGCTCCAGCAAGGACTGTTTTGGGGTGTCTCCTCCAACACACACCTGTTCTCCACGGTCTCCTTTCTCTCCTCGTTCTCCCTGGATACAAAGAGCAGTGTGAGGCCAACTCAATGGGGAGGCCAGTTGCTCTGACTATTGTCCTGGCTCTCCTGGTCAGCCCCAGACTCACCCTCTCTCCTGGCCGTCCTGCCTCCCCCACACCACCAGCTGGGCCTGGGAGTCCAGGAATGCCAGGCTTTCCAGGTTCCCCAGCAAGGCCAGGTGGTCCAGGTGGGCCCCTCTCCCCAAGGGCCAGACCGGGAGGCCCCTGAGGGCCAGGGTCTCCACGATCTCCCTTCAGCCCGCGTTCTCCAGGAAAACCAATGGAGCCCTGTGGGAGGAGAAGGGTGGATGCTTATGTCTGTTAGAACATGGCCTCCACAGGGCATCTCCACTGAGCAGCCACCAGCCACACTTACCTCCTTGCCTGGAGGGCCTCGCTCACCGGGGTCCCCCTTGGGGCCAGGCCTCCGCTCAGGCACAGACAGGAAGCCGCCAGAGCTTTCATCCCAGGTCTCCACAATGTCCCGCAGGGCTGACACCTGAGGAACAGTGAGGGCCCAGAGGAGCAGGGCCTGTAGCTGACACAGCTCATTCACATGGCCCTGTGGACTTTGCTTGTCTCACAGGGCCCCACTAGACCCCACCTCAGCTCTGAACAACCTACCTTGATGCCAGCAGTTTCCAGCAACCTCTCTGCATTCTGGAGACACAAAGACGGTGAAGAGCTAGGGATCCACGAAGGAGAAGGCCCCGCCTCCTGCCCTACATTGTCCCCTAGGCGCGTTTCTACATCCTCTAGGCCTCCGTGGAGGTCAAGTGCGAGGCCACTGGAAGCCTATCTTTGGCATTTCTCTACCACCTGTGCTTCCTTGAAGGGAAACGTCAGGAACCCCAAGGGACAAGAGACTGAGCACAGAGGGCAGAACCCACAGAGTCCCACGGCAAGGGGAAAGTGAGAGAGAGGTAAGCAGACAAGGGTCAAGGGCCAGGTCTGGCTCACCGGCAAGCTCCCAGGTTCTCCTCGTAGGCCACGTTCTCCAGGAAGGCCCTAGAGATAAGACATGGGCGCTGGAACCCACCCTGTGGGATGTGTGTGCATCTGGGGAGGGCATAGCTACATGAGCCCCAGCCTCACCTGTTCCCCTTTGGATCCAGTCTCTCCACGGTCACCCTGGAACAAAGAATGATCAAGGGGGGACATGTCTCCTAATCCTGAGTGTCCCTTCTCATACTCTTTATCCAATATAGACACATGTACTCACCTTAGGACCCACACTTCCTGGGACACCAGGGAAACCCTGAAATATGAGGGGACATAAAGGGGTCACATAGGATCAAGGCATCCCAAGAGGGTAGCCCAGGAAACATAATGGACCATTGATTCCAAGCCCTAAAATTACCCTAGACACTCACCTGGCCAGGAGGACCGACCTGTCCTGGGAGACCTGGAGGACCCTGGAGTCCAGGATTACCAGGAGCTCCACGTTCACCCTTGGGACCATCAGGACCCTGTGGAGCGTACAGTCAGCATCAAGGGCCTCAGGGAAGAGTGGAAGCAGATCCCTCACAGGGTCATGATCGGGGTCACAGAATATAAAAAACTCAAGCACTCACTTCTCTTCCAGGGGCACCAGAATCTCCCTTTTCCCCCTAAGGAAGACAGGGATTTTTAGATATGGTCCAATCTGAAGCCACAGCATCCTCCAAGGGGAGGGGCTTACCTTCCTCCCATCTTCTCCAGGGTCTCCAGGTTCTCCCTGTGGGCAGAAGACTCATAAGCCTAGATGGTCCAGCTTTGAGACTGTCTGTATAGATTTCAGATGACTGTAACTGAATCTGTGCCTGTAACTTCATGGCTCTGTGAGTCTTAAAGTGACTGTGTCCATCCCAGACAACTGCTGCGTGTCTATGGGTATGCCTATATGTGTCTACATTCATGTATATGTATTCATGCCCTCCTCCTTTAGCTCTTATATGTAACTCCACATCCAAGCAGACATAGCAGGTGTCCATGTCTTGTGAGTCACATGCCTATATGTGTCTTAGCAGGTATACACAGGGCTTTGCATGTCCTAGAAGGTGACTTTCCCTGTCTGTCTGCATATCATGGCCTATGTCTTAGCATGAGTTTATATGTGTGCACTAAGGTCTTCAGTTCCTTAGAAACTCTATGTTTTGGCTTGTGTCTGCAAACCTTATATGATTTTCAATATATATGGTCATACGTGTCTTGGTGACTGTTGCAATAAACACATCGCCAGCATGTCCTCATATGTGTCATGGCACAGCTATGGGACTTTGTCTAAGTAAAATGTCAAGTGTTTTGTTGGGTTTTTTTTTTTGATTTTTTAAGACAGGGTTTCTCCGTAGCTTTTTTTTTTTGGTTCCTGTCCTGGAACTAGCTATTGTAGTCCAGGCTGGCCTCAAACTCACAGAGATCTGCCTGCCTCTGCCTCCCGAGTGCTGGGATTAAAGGTGTGCGCCACCACCGCCTGGCAAAATGTCAAGTGTTAACATGTCTCTACATGCCACTGAATGTGGCTTAATGCCTACAGATCTGTTGCTCCCAACCTTTTTTTTGTGGCTCTTTGACTGGACAAGTGGCTGTGCCTTATTTTGTCACATACTAGCCCTTCTGATTGGACACACACACACCTAACTCACAGTGTCTGGCCCTTATGAACGGACACACGCACACCTAGTTCACTGTGTCTGGCCTTTCTAAACTGACACACACACCGAGCTCACCATGTCTGGCCTTTCTGAACCGACACACGCACCTAACTCACCGTGTCTGCAAGGCCGCCCACATGTGCACTAGAATACACTTCAGATCATCTTCACACGGGGCTGTGTTTGGTTTGGTGCATGTCTACATGTGTCAGTACATATGTTTCATGTATTGTCTATGTTTCTGGGCTATGTGAATGTGCTCGCCTTTCTTGGCAGGTTTGGTAATGCTTAGAACACTCACGTTTTTCCCATTTAGGCCAGGTTTGCCATCCTCGCCTGCCTTTCCCTGTGGGAACAGAGTGTTGGTCAGCTGTCAGGGCTCAGGTGGTCCTAGGAAGCAGCTACAAGGATAATATGAAGCCGGACTCACAGGTACTCCAGGGGGGCCAGGGGGACCAGGTTGGCCAGTGGGGCCGTGTTCTCCTCGAAGGCCTGGAAGCCCCTGGAAAAAATCCATTGCTAGGATTGAGAGGGTCTCTGACATACCAGTTAGGACATGGCACCCCATTGTCAAGGAGGGACCCCAGTGATGTGTAATGCAGAGGTCAGCAAGGGGACTCTACTGACCTGCTGCCTAGGGACTGAGACCTAACTAAGACCCAGTAGGACCAACTGGCCCTATTTTCATTGATGTGAGACCTGAATGGAGTTTCTGCTGGGCCTCCAAGCCACCCTCCATCCTGGCGTCTCCCCTAACTTACATCTCTCCCAGGGTCTCCAGCTTTGCCTGAAGCACCCTAAGAAGACATTCAAAGTTAGATACATGGGATGAGGGTCCCTTTCCACTGGGAGAACAATGGTTTCTGTGACCCCCAAAGCCTCGTAATGGTGCTATGCGCCACATAGGAAGGCTCTGAGAGGAAAACACACAGCTGGTGCCAGAGCTCAAGGCCAAGACCAAATGAAGTAAAGGGAACAGAAATGGGGCAACCACTACTCACATGTGGCCCTGGGGGGCCAAGTGCACCTGGTTTCCCATCCAGCCCGTTCCGGCCATCCAGACCTGGGGGCCCCCGATCACCCTGAAGAAAACAGAGTGGCAGGAAGCCTTGAAGACCAAGATGGGCCCAAGAGCCAGCTTCACCTCCGGAAATAGATCACATCATCTCACCTTGTCTCCTGCAGGGCCTCGGACACCTGGGTCTCCCTGGAGGGAACAAGGTCAGATAAAAGGTGCCGGCAAGATGGTGATGCAAGTTAAAGGACAAAGCAGGTACTCACCTGTGGGCCAGGGGGTCCCCGAAGCCCGTCAATGCCCTGAGGACACAGGAAAGAAGAGTCAGAGTGAGGTTTTCCAGGACTACAGTTCCCACAGGCCATCACACTTACCCTTTCTCCAGAGGCTCCAGGGGGGCCAGGATCACCCTTGGGTCCTCGAGGACCTTCCTGTCCAGGCTCTCCCTGTGGCAGAGATAGGCTTGCTGAGGGAACACTCCTCAGCCACTAAGTACATTTGAGCCAGGTCCCCTCGTAAGGGACACCCAATCATTCCCAGACTTCCAGCTTCACTTTACCCACAAACCCCAGTACCTTGTCTCCGGATCCAATTCCTGCATCCACCTATAGGGGAATGAGCAATTAGAACACTTGAAGAGGAAATCTGAGGCTGGAAAGGGGAAACGGGGTCTGTGAGGGGCTGTGAAGATCGATAGAGGAGTTAGGGACTGGGAGGGGAGAGCTTGCGGTAAGAGGAGACAAGAGTCCACAGGGCAGGAAAGGGGGATGACAGAAGACTCAGCTGAACACCTACCGGCCGTCCAGGGGGACCTGGGGGGCCCTGGGAAAAGAAATTACAAGCCTTGAGGTTACCTGGACATCAAAGTTCATAGTTGCCCCAGGTGCGACTCTGCTTCCCAATTCCCTAAAGCACCCCAATGCCAACTCCTAGAGGGCAGCTAGGCCCGCAAGTGGCCATCACCATCACCATTTCCCCTGATAACTTCCAGACCCCTTGCATGGTCAACGGCCACATGGCAGCCCACACAAGCCCAGGACGGGTACTACTCACCGGCTCCCCACGGTCACCCTTGGGTCCAGATGGTCCAGGGCTGCCCTGCAGAAGGCCAGGGAATCACTCAGGACAGGCAGCAACTGGGGGGAGACTTAGAAGTACCATGAGGGCTCGTGGGGTCCCAATGGCCTTTGGGAAGTTCTCACAGAAGAGGCGAAGGGAGTGAGGGCAGTGAGTGCTGAAAGACTGAGCGGGAATTGGGTGGATGATCGAGACTGAGGTCGAGGGGAAGGGGCCAGAGGCTGTGACTCACATTCCGTCCGTCTTCTCCAGGATCTCCCTGCTCGCCTTTCTCACCCACAGGCCCCCGGGCCCCAGGGGCGCCCTGGGAAGAACAACTGGTTTGAGATGGACTCTGGCATCTGCAGATTTTCCCATGAGCGGCACTGCCTATATTCCACATCACCCCGAAGTCCATGACAGAGTTTCCCATCACCCCACACCTCCCTATAGATTCCCCTCTCACCTCCCATCCCTCCCAGAGCCTCCTACCACCTTCTGGTCTAAGTGTCTTCCTCCTTTTTGCTCAACCCCTCATTTCTCCCAACCAACACTCACCCGAGGGCCACGCTCACCGGCTTTTCCAGGCAAACCTGGGTCCCCCTGGTGATGGAGAGAAAAGTCACTCTGTGCAGCTGGGTTAAGATCTAACTGACTCAGTCAGCGGAGAAAGAGATGGCCTGGACACTGACTGGACAGGGGGAGATGGGGATGGACAAGATGACCTCTTAGGGTCCCAACCATCCTTGGGGTCATGGTTCAAGGGTAAAGGATCAAAAGCCACAGTGGGGAGGAGTCTCACCGGGGTGCCCTCGTCGCCTTTCTCTCCAGCTTCACCCTGAGAGACATGAGTCAGCTTGGTACCAAGACCCCAGTGAGACAAGCACCCATTCTCCCTATTCTCCACCCCCCACTAACTCCAGCCTCTCACATCTCTTCCTCGGGGGCCGACAGGTCCTGGGGGGCCAGGTCGCCCAGGATCTCCCTTCTCTCCAGGAGGCCCCGAGTCGCCCTGCCAGGGAGACAAGAAAGAGGTGATGAAGAACTCAGATACCAGGCAGCCTTTGAGAGGAGGGAACTCCAGAAACTCTGGGGTCATCCAAGGTTGTAGATACTCACTGTGGGTCCTGCTCTGCCAGTGAGGCCAATGGGACCCTGAGAGAGAGCAGGAAGGGTAACAGGACTTAGCCAGAGTTTGAGGTACCTTTCCCTCCACCTTCTGTTACACGCCTTCCCCCCATTTATTCACCCGGTCTCCAGGGTCTCCTTTGGGCCCAGGGTCTCCAGGAAGAGCCAATCCAGGTGGGCCCTGTAGATGGGATTAGCAGAATTCAGGAGAGGGTAGCCTCCAGCTGTGCCTACCCACAAACCCTCTGGCCTCACTCACTTGTTCCCCTTTGGTTCCAGAAGCTCCTCTGGGTCCAGGGAGTCCAGCATCTCCCTAAAGGTGACAAAGAGTGTCAGCATTAGTACCAGGCTCCAGGTATTGCCACAACCCAGCAATCATGCTGCAAACCTTGTGATTTCTAGGTAGCACCCAAGATAGACCCTGTGACCCTGTGACCTTGACCTCACCCTTTAACAACCCCCAGACATACCTTTTCTCCTTTGACTCCAGGACCATCAGGACCCTGAAAACAAACAGGACAGATACAGCTCAGCCTTCTCTAGGGATTCATAGGATCAGGCTCCATGGGGACGGAGATAAATGAAGATAGATGTCACAGGCTCAGTCTCTGCCTGTAGGTCACAGGCTCACTAACAAGAACAAGGTAAGGGCCACACACAGGGACTGACATATGTCCATGACTGCAGAATGGTTATGGGGCACAGGGGCACAGCTGGAGGTCTGAAGATTACCGCGCAAGGGGAATCACCAAGCTGAGCTACCCAGGGTTGAGGTTGTGCAGCCCCAGCCCTGAGCAGTAGTTCCTACGCCACTGCTCCAGGACTATGCTGGCCTCAGGACCCCGTCTGTCCCTCACTTACCACTGCAGGGTCCCCGGGGCGACCAGGCTCCCCCTATAGAGAGAGGACAGGGACAGAAACAGGTCAAAAGGCCACCTAGGAACCCAAAGTCCAAGTGTCCCATCTGCCACATCCCTGCTGCCAGGAAGTGTGACATCCAACCCATAAGTTACCTTTTCTCCTCTGCGGCCAGCAGGTCCTGGTGGCCCCTGTACACGGAGAAATTGTGAGTCCGAACAGGGAGAGAGGGACACAGGAAAGTCCCATTCCTGATCCTCTGCCAAAGTCACAGACTCACCTCAGGACCCTCCACTCCAGGATGTCCAGCAACTCCAGGGAGTCCCTGGGGAAGAAGAACAGAGGTGATGCTCCAGGTGGGTGGGGGTGGGTTAGAAAGGGGTCTCAGGAGACTGGGATTGGGCAGGGCAGGAGTTAAACTTGGCAAGAGACAGAGAGCAGTGAAAGCCAAGGGCAGTTTACCCAAGTCAGAAAATTGAAAGCTCGATCCCTGAGGCTGAGCACTGTATCCCTAAGGATTGGGTGTCTTGGGCTGATGAGTAGAAGGGCGGGGGTAGAACGGATCAAGAGCAGGAAATTAGAACGAGGAGGGAACATAGAATCCACAAGTCAGTCAGCACTGGCTGAGGTCAAAGGGCTTACCTGGGGTCCCACTGCACCAGGTGGTCCCCGTTCACCCTGACGGAACAGAAGAGGTTAGAGCTAAGAATGGCCTTGGATCCTCCCAAGCCCCCCAGGTTGCACGTACCTTTTCTCCAGGTTCCCCCGGGGTCCCTGTCTGTCCCCGGTCACCCTAAGGAAAAAGAAGAGAGGGGCTTTCAGAGAACACCAAATAAAGTGTATCGACCTCCAGCTACTAAAGCCTCTGCTCTCTCTAGGCCCATAACCTTCCAGCCTCCACAACACTGTGGGAGGGTCCAGACTACACCTTACATCTGCACACACTCTGCCACAGCTGGGACTTACTTTGGGCCCAGTAACTCCAGGAACTCCCCGTAGGCCCTGGATGATGGAGAGTTCAGAGATTTGGGTTAGAGCATACGAGTGAAATGGGAGCTGACGATTGGAGGCAGAAACTAGAGCTAACTCACCGGTTCACCTGGGGCCCCAGGTTGTCCTGGAAGGCCTGGAGATCCATCCTCACAGTCACCCTGAAGGAGAAAAAAATGACATGAAGACCCAGGGGAGGCCCTGCCTATGGCCACCAAGAGGTCGGGTTCCTACCTTCTCTCCCTTCTCTCCAGTGCGGCCAGCAGGGCCTTGGGGTCCAGGGCTTCCAGGAAGACCCTAGAAGGAAGTAAACAAACATATAAGCCCAAAACTAGGAAGCCCAGCACTCAACCACTGCCCCAGCAGAAGCCCATAGCCTTCTCACCGGAAGTCCAGGCTCGCCTTGTCCAGTGCCACCAATACCTGGTCCTGGAGGACCCTGGAGAAGGACAATGTGTCAGGAAATGGCCATGAGACTTGGACTCCAAGCCATCCCCGGGACACCTGGTCCCTTACTTACCCGTTCCCCACGATCACCTTTGTCACCCTGGAAGACAGATCATGACCCCATGACTATGGATCATACCCTTCCTCCCCAAGATACAAGGAGAGTTACTGGGTCAAACTTTATTACAGAAATAATGGGAGCTGGGTGTGGTGGCGCATGCCTTTAATCCCAGCACGTGGGAGGCAGGCAGATCTCTGTGCGTTCAAGGCCAGCCTGGGTCTGCATAGTAAGTTCCATGCTAGCCCAAGTTACATAGAGCGATCCTGTCTCAACACCCCCACCCCCCAAAGAATAATGGGGAACTGAGGAGTGGGAGTTAAAGGCCAGAGTAGTAAGGGTTGTATGGACTCCAGCGGGGTCACCAAGTCTCTGAATCACACAGCGTTCATAAAACTAATAGGGGATCATGGTGTCACCTTCACTGATGTTCCCGGAAGTCCTGGAGGACCACGGGGTCCTGGTTGCCCCGAAGAGCCACGAGGTCCAGGGGGTCCCTGATAAAGGAAACAATACATAAAGTGTTTTAGACCTCACTGCCCCCCCCCATCGGGTCTTCTCCCTCTCCTGTATCTCTTGCCATCACATATCTTGGGACTTACCGAAGGTCCAGGGTCCCCTTTCTTTCCAGGAAGTCCTGGCCCTTCACCTCCAGTGACTTGCCCAGGCTCCCCCTGTGTGGGCAGAGAGCACTTCTCAGGGTAGGGAAGATAGAATAAGCTCCTAGAGGTATCCCAGTTCTTCCTTAGCAGGCTTTAGGCCTTGTTTAGGGCCTAGCCTGGGGTACCCCTGCTCCTCCAGGGAATATTCTGACCCCCTCTCCCTTTCCCTTTAACCTACCGGCTCTCCCTTTGGGCCTCGAGGCCCTCGCTCTCCCTGAGGACAAAGCAGAGGGGAGGGGTAGTAAATTCAGATGAGTCTCAGGGTAGCTCTCATGAGCCATGACTAACCCCAGCCTCAGACTCTTCACCCCATAGAAAGAACCCCAGAAGGCACTGGAAAAGCAAAGAGCACTTACCGGTTCCCCAGGAGGGCCAGGCCACCCAGGAGAGCCCTGTAAATGGAGGTCAAAGGCAGAACAGTCAAAACCATAGCACCCAGTCGGGCCATGGTGCCTTTAATCCCAGCGCTCGCTCGGGAAGCAGAGGCAGGCGGATCTCTACAAGTTCAAGGCCAACCTGCTCTACAGAGCAAGTTCCAGGACAGACTTCAAAGCTACAGAGAAACCCTGTCTCAAAAAAACAAAGCCAAAACCAAAAAACAAAAACAACAACAAAACAAAAACTCATAGCACCCGTTCAAGGAATTGTCCCCCTGTGACCAGCAAAGGCAAGGTTGACTCACCTTAACGCCAGGAGACCCAGGAACGCCAGTGAGGCCAGGACTGCCTGGCGGCCCTTCTGGGCCAGGAAAGCCCTAGAAAGGCAAGGAGGTCAGAGCAGGGAAAGATTCTCCACCCCTGTCCTGATTTACAGAGCCCCATTCTGTCACCAATGGCTCTAACCTCCAGGATCCTAAGTGCTACCAGAGGTAAGCAGTCTGGGAGAAGCGGCATTATCAAACTGAAGGGCACTAATCCCAGGCAGTGAAGAGGCAGAGGCCCAGCCTCTCTGGGATCTCAAAGCCTTTACTCTCTCCACTTCAGAACCTCAGCCTAATTTGCTATGGTTTATAATCTTCACTCAGGCGTCTAAGAATATCTGTGGGTATTTAGTTATTTGAGATAGGGTCTTGCTGTACTGTCTAGGTTAGCCCCAATGCTGTGGCTCCCCTTACCCCTGCTTCTTGGGGGCTAGGATTACAAGTGCGCATGCCCAGCTCATCCTGGGGCTCTAACTCCTCCTCCTTTTCTTTCTCTATGCCCTCGGAGAGCACCAGCAGGAGCACCCTGGAGACGGCTGATGACCACCACACTCACCCTCTCGCCTTTTGCCTGGGTCCTTCCCGGGGGACCCTGTGGGCCAGGAGCACCGGTCCTGCCCTGAATAAGGAGAACAGGTCAGGAGGCTGCAAACCAGTCAGGGTAGGAACAGGTGTGGAGAGGAACTCACCGGGAGACCGGGGGGACCTGGAGGTCCAGCTTGTCCTTGCAGTCCCTAAAAGGGGTGACCCACGTGAGTCCTGTGCTGTCAACCAGCTCAGCCCCACTGACTCCTGGTCTGTTTACCTCTACAGGGTTACTTACCGGTACTCCAGGCTCCCCCTTCTGGCCCTAGGAAGAGACATGTCAGCAGAGGGTAAGAATAAACAGCCTACATGTGGCCTTTCAGGCATTCAGCCCTGGTCACTCACCTGTGGACAATGCACAGTACAAGGCTCCGGTTGTGGCTGTGGACAAAGAGGCTCTTTGAGACCAGGAAGCTCCCTTAAAACAGCCCCAAGGTGTCATGTCCCGTCCCCTGCCCCCCCCCCCACTACCGATTCTCAGGAGGCCTTGTCCGAACCTGTATGGTCACAGCTGCCTGACACAGGGCTACTGCCAGATCACTGACTGCTCGGTCCAAGCTTGGGCCATTATCCAAGGCAAAGAAGTTCTGGATGGTGTCCGTGCCTGGTGCCAAGCGTCGCAGCTGCTCTGGGTCAGCGCCCGCCATACCCAAAATCATCACCTTGAGCCCTAAGAAGAAATCCAGCAACCTACATGTTGACCTCACTGGGGCCACCGCTATTCCCAAGGCCCCATCCCATCAGCCCTCCAGCTCACCAGAAGCCTGGGCGTCATGAATGGGGCTGAATATGTCCCCTCTCAGCGGCTCATCCACTAACAGGACCATCACCCCTGGTACTCGCTGACGGCGACCAGGAGCGTTGGGTGCCAAGAGGTGGCTGTGAGCTGTGATCACGGCTGTGCCTGCGAAGAAGGGCGTGTCAGAAGCCTGAGACATTGAACTCCTGATGGGGAAGCCCCAGGAGCCCATGCCGTTTGCAGCCCTTACCTAGGTTGTTTCCGCTTGGGTCCACATAGGGGATATCTCGGATCTTTTGCAAGATGATGCCAAGATCATGGGAACTATTCAGGGGGAACAATGGGGAGGGCCGGTGACTGTAGGACAGCAGGCCAACCTGGGTGGGGACAGACAGAGAACATGGGGGGGTGGTGAAGGAATAGGGCAGGGTCCTCAGAGTCTGGAGAAAAAGACACGGGTGGTATGACCAATTCAGAACTGCTAATTAGAGGGTCTGTAACAATGGTAGGATGGGGGTCACCCAGCAGGTGAGATGGTCTGGAGCCTGGGGAGGAGCTAGGAGCACCTAAACCCCCAAAGGGATGGGGAGTTGTTGGCTGGTGAGGAACCTGCAGAGAGGAGGGACAGAGACAGTGGAGTCTGCCTGTCTTTAGAGCCAAACCTGGGCAGCCTGTGGACCAAGAGGCCCGAGTGCAGACACCAGCCTCTCCAGGACCCTCCTGACAACCTCTGCATTGTGCGCATTGTCTCGGGTGGTATGTAACAGGAACACCGCGTCCACCTGGCCATGGGGACACACTGCACAAAAAAACTGAGTTGCTAGCATCATTAACCATGTCGTGGTCCCCGACCACACCCCCCCGGGCTTCTCCCACTGTTCATTCCATACCTGGCTTTTGTGTGACAGAGACCTCAGGACCTCGTATACCCCTCTGGATAGGTACCAGAGAGAAGACATAGGAAACACCAGGGTCTAGGCCTGTCACCCTGTGGGAGCTTGAGGTCCCTGGCAGTGTCTGTGGAGCCCCGGGCACTTCTGCAGAGGCAAATTTGGTTAAACAGGAGCTTCTCTATGGAGCCCTAAATACTACACACCCAACTCTGGCCTTCACCTCACCCTGGCCAGTTCCTCTGAGGGGCCGCCAGGACAAGATATAGCTGGATGCCTCAGGTACTGGGGTCCAGGCCAAAGTCACTGAGTCAATAGAGGTGTCCACCACACGGAGGTCAGTGCTCAGGACACGAGAGGGCTCTGAAAGAGGAATCAGAGACCAAAGAATCAGAGCCTGGATGAAGAGAACAAGAGCGGCAGGATCTCCTGAAGCAGGTTCACTTTAGTGAGGCATTATGGGAGATCATGGTGGATTCTCCCACAGGGCCTTAGGGGAGGGGCTTAGGCCACATCATCAATGAGGGGAAGCACACACCACAGCCCACAGAACTCTGGGAAGGCTCACCAGTGTGTGCAGACACCTTCCTAGGGGGCCCTTCTCCCGTTTGCCCCAGGACACTCAGCCATACATGGTACTGTGTGGCTGGCTCCAGTCCATCCAGGTTGTAGCTGTTAGACTCAGGTCGCAAGATCAGGGACTGTTCCTGGCCACCTGAGACAAGTAAAGACCAGGACTATGCAGGAGGGTGGTGATTAACAGTGACAGACGCACCCACCTCACCAACTCCCACCAACAACACTGACCACTGCTGATCAAGTCCATCCGCCTGACGGACCTTCCTCTCTCATCTTTACCCTGGCCTCTCCACTGACCTACCAGATGCATCCCCTCAAGCCTGATTAGCTCCGCTCACCTTGTCGATTAGGCCCCCTGCTGTTTTTGTTCCTGCAGACCTCCCCAACCCTCCTTTCACCCATGTTGATGACTCCGCCCACTGGCCCTCTGCCTTCATTGATCCCAACCTATTGGTCCTACTAGGGCACCTCTCACCCTCAGGTTGCCAATGCAGACGGAAGCCCAGGGCTCCAGGTACCGGCTCCCAGCGCAGCCTCAAAGAATGCGCTCCTCGCTGCACTACTTGAAGGCTCTCCAGAGGTGTTGGAGCCTCAGGCGCTTAAGAGAAAGCACTACAGTCAGGGAGGTTTTGCCCCATAGGCTGCACCAGTCCCAAGTACTACATTCCCCACCTCCCCCAAGATTTTGCCCACACAGGTTAACTACAAATCCTTGATCCCTTCTCCAATCTCCGGCACATGTCCAGCCCCATAAGCTCCACCCCTTGGTCACTAGCCCCAATCCAAACCCCAAATCCTCCTACGTGTGGTGACGACAATAGAAACTGGTGCGCCCTCTCGGTCCCCAACCAGTGCCGTCACTCTCACTGAGTAGCTGACTCCGCCTTCCAGATCCCGTATCTCGGCAGAGTCTTCGTTTCCTGGGAGTATCTGGTGCCTCATAGGGCCGCCTGTCCAGGCCAGTGAAGAGTAAGAGTTAGGGGAGTTACCAGAGAGGGCGCTGTAACCGGGGAGGACAAGCATGGGGTCATGGAGCCGTACCTTCACTCCGTCCCCATGCCAATCTATAGGCTGTGGCTCCAGGGACTCCTACCCAAGTGACCCGTACAACATCACTGGACGCATTAAGGATTTGCAGTTTGGACACACTGCCCACAGGCTCAGGAGCTAGAGGCAAAGGCAAGGGAAAGGTCAGGGGTCACTGGGTATCTAGCAGGGGCAGGAGTGGCCAGGCGAGCATGGTTAATGGAGGCTAGGTGAGGTTAATGCAGCTGGGTCAGTGGAGGGAAGTTTAAGAGTGAGGAGGTCAGTGTTCCAAAGTAGGAAGTATGGCACGGCCAAAGTCACCACCATGGGTGGACGCTCAGTCACCATGGGTGGTTTAGTGTGGACAGGAAAGTCACTGAGCAGCAATGGAGTAGTAGTTAGAGCAGGCAGAAATACACGGAAGGATGGGTCAGCCGACGAGGTGAGAGAAGAGCTGGCCAGGGTCACTCACCAGTCCTCACAACCACAGAGGCAGGGGGGCCATCCACACCAGCGACATGGGTTCTCACATGTACTGTGTACTCTGTGTCTGGCTCCAGCCCATCGATGTCAGCCACCGTGGCTTCCCCAGAAACCAACTGAGATTTCTCTGGACCTAGAATCAGGGATAGAGGCAACACCAGGACTTGGCAGACTACCCGTACTCCACTTAGACCCCAAAAGATCTCCATCCGTCTTCCTCTCAGAATCGCCTCTCAGCCCCCCTTAAATCCCTGCCTCCTACCACGGCCTGAGTGCCAGGAAACCCTGTATCCTGTGGCGCCAGGAACACCGGTCCAGGCAATGCTGATGGATGAGGGGCCAGACTGAGTCAAATGGACTCTCCTCACGGGGCTCAGTGGGTCTGGAGAGGGAGACAAGGGGAGTCTGGTAAAGCAGGCAGGAGGTCTAATTGGATGATTCTAATTCCACGAGTGTTTAAAGAGGCAGAGATCTCACAAAGAAGGCAGTGAAACTTTGACAAAAGGCACCTAGGAAGGCTAAGCAAGCAGGCGGCAGCAATCTGAAAGACAAGGTGTGATGGAGCGGAGTCTATGGATGCATTAGGAGATAGTGAGGGCATCAGGCAAAGAACAAAGTAAAAGTTTAAGAGAGAGCTGGGTCTGGCAAAAGAGAAGGAAAAGGAGGAGGAGGGAGAGAAGAGGAGGAGGGAGAAGGAAAAGGAGGAGAAAGAAGAGGAGGAGGGGGAAGAAGGAGGAGGAAGAGGAAGAAGAGAAGGTGGAGGAAGAAGAAGGGGAAGTGGTGGGTTCTGAGGGATGAGTAGCAGGAATAAAAAGAAAGACAGTGGGAGCTGAGGGGGAGCACGGGGGAGCACGGGGGAGCACGGGGGAGCACGGGGAGCTGAAGGAACAACTCTCTTAGGGTGGAAGTGGCAGGCATGTAAGTGATGAAAAGGGCAGTCTGAAGGGACACTGGAGGCGAAGAACCAAGAAACTGGGTCAGGCTCTGACCAGTTCGAGCCACGATGACCACAGGGGGGCCCTCCTCTCTCCCTCGAAGTGCTGACACAGCCACGTGATAAGAGGTTCCAGGCTGCAGCCCCAGGATGTCTGTGGTGGTCGAGTCTGGGGTCAGTGTCTGACTGGACTCTGGACCTAGGATCAGAGAGAAACGATGGCCCGGTTTCTGGCTGTCCTCTTAGCTCTCTCCTCAGTGATCCACACACTCCGCACTGACCGCTGCCTGTCCTCCAGCTAATCCGAAATCCACTGGCCCCAGGTACGGGTCCCCAGGCCACTCTAATTCTTGTTGCATCTGACACCACAACCCGCAGTCCTGGAACAGTAAGTTGGGTTTCTGGATCTGGAGATTAAAAACAGGGGTCAAGGGTCAAGATATGGACTGCAGCAAGTCAGTCACCAGTCCCTACAAGTCTCCCAAAGTGCTCACCTCTGCGGATGGTCAGGATGCTGGCACCGCCCTCATGAGTGCCCACTCGAGCAGACACCCGCACCGTGTAGCTGATCCCAGCTCGAACATCATCTAAGTCAAAGGTCGTCTGACTCCCAGGGAGCAACAGGGTTCGCTCAACTCCTGAGAGAAGGCAGGGTGGACAGGCAGGGGTCAGTACCATACAGGGATATAAAACAGCAATCGGTGATGGGCAGGAATGCAAGACAAGGGGTCTCATGGGAGCTGGAAAATTGGATGGGGAGGGGCAGCGAGAGATGAAAGCAGTAAGAGAAAGGGATGCGAGTTAAGGGGACCAGTCATGGAGGCAGCACGGGACAACTGGAGTCACCAGTGAATGGGGACACTGGGTAATAGAGGATGTAGTATGATGAGAGTCCATGACAGTGAGTGGACAAGCCGCTGATAGACATTGTCATGGATGGTAGAGTCCGTGACAGTGAGGCAAGTGGACCAGTCGCTGATAGACATTGTCACCAGCAGAGGTGAGTGGACCAGTCGCTGATAGACATTGTCACCCA
>NC_022012.1:81839628-81861505 GCF_000317375.1 Microtus ochrogaster | reverse complement strand
GCTGGGTGAGACACGAGAGATTAGATCAGAGGACTCTTAGTGGGGGGGCAGTGGGAATGTGAGGGATTGGGGGGCACATGGGAGTCTGAAGGAGCGCTCGAGGCAAAGAATCAAGAGACTGAGACAGAATCTGTCCAGTTTGCGCCACAATGACCACAGGGGGGCCCTCTTCTCCCTCTTGAGAAGGACAGCAGGAGGGAGGACCATAGAGCTTGTGGTGGAGGAGGATGAGCCATGGTAGGGTGTGGGTGGAGTGGGGAGAGACAACTGGCGAGGCAGGCAGGGTAGAGGAGAGGAAAGACAGACCCTGGGGCAGTTCTGGGGATGACAGTTGTCAGGATGTAGATGGGCAAAGAGATGACGGAAGTTGTCGGAACCCAGAGGAAGGGGTGTGAGGGTGCTGCTGGCTGGGACTTCAGGATGAGAAGACTTTTCTGACTGCTTCTGCCTTACCCTGGCTACTGCGGACAGTGACACGGTACTCGGTGGCACCAGAGACTGGGTGCCAAGACACTCTCACCCGGTGCCCGGGCAGTTCTGTGGCTCGTAAATTCATCACCTCGCTCACTGGCTGCTCTGGCCCTGGGAGAGAGGAGACGGTAAGGTTGACTGGAGTCTGGAGCTGCTAGATTTTCCCAGTCACTTCAAGCTACAGAGCCCTCACCTGTAGGAACGACGGTCGCAGGAGTGGCCACCTCCCGGCCCTCCAACAGAGTGTAGAGCGTGAAGCGATACTCAGTGCCCGGCTGCAACCCATCCAGCTGGTGGCGGGTCACATCAGAGGGCAGGACCACTTTCTGTGGTGCTTCCAAGCCTGTAAGATGGCAGGGTCATGTTAGCTGCAGTCAAGCCCCAAACCCTGCCTGCCCAGCCATCCAGTTGCACTGACCACTTTCACGATGCCACTCCAACCGGTAGCCACGGGCCCCAGGCACCAAGTTCCAGGAAAGGAGGATGGATGTGGGGCTCAAGATGACAGGGTGCAGGGTCTGCTCAACCGAGGAGTCTGCCCAGGGCACATGAGTATCAATGGCCTCTACACCCTGCCCTGCCTGCCCATCCCAACCTGAAGAAAGGACCCAGACTTCTCACCAGTGCGGGCAGTCAGAGAAGTGGCAGGCCCCACGCTGTGGCCAAATAGGGTGCTCACAGTCACCTCATAGTCTGTGCCAGGCTCCAAGTGATATAAAAGCATTGACCCCTGTCCAGGGCTCAGGTCCTGCTGCTGTGTTGCCCCGCCTGTATTGGGGCCACAGAGGGTTCAGTGGGCGTTACAGACACAGGACTTGATCACTTTGTCAATCCACACCTCTCGCTTACCACGGAGGTCTCGCCATGCCACACGGTAGCCAGTGGCACCTGGCACTCTCCTCCAGGCCACCAGGAGGCTGTGGGATGTGATGTTCTGGATGCTCAACTCCAGCCCTTCCTCGGCAGCTGAGGGAAGGTCCACCGGGGTCAAAAGTAGGAAGGGGTTTGGGGGTCTGGGTGGTTAGGAGAATGGGCTCAGAGGTTAACAGAATTGCTCACTGGTCCGAGCTGTTCCACTCACGGCCTCCCCGATGCTGTTGGCGTAGAGGGCGACCACAGTCACTTGGTATTCAGTTAGTGGCCGAAGACCCTGTAGTCGCATGCTGGTCTCACCAGCTGGGACGTTCACCTGCCCAGAGCCGGAGGTCATCTCATATTGCTGGCCAAGCCCCCAGCAGCCATCACCGCTGACAAGCCTTACCTCCTGTCGCTCACTCGGCAGTGGTTGTCCCAGTCCTGTCAGAGGGGTGTACTGAACCTTGTAGCCAGTCACGGGGCCACTAGCCGCTGTCCACTGTACTCGCAAGGATTGACTACTTGGCTCAGACAGCACCAGGTCCCGGGGCCCAGACGGAGTGCCATCAGCTGCGAATGGGGTTGGGGCAGCATCAGGTCATCAGGAAAGAGGGTGAGGAGCACCTAAGTCAGCACTCCCAGGCTGGGGTTGGGATAGGGGCCCAGGGCCAGGGTACCCAGCATGGGCAGGAACTTACGGGGCAGGGTCACAGGCACACCACCAGCAGTCGTGCACACCCTCCGAGAAATGAGGGGCAACAGTGTCCTCAGGATGCTGAAGTCGTTGACAAAGAAGAAGAAGTCATTGGTTGGCTGTGAGGCAACCCGCTTCAGCTCCTCGGGGTCAGCATTCTTGATTCCTGAAGAGATGCCCAAACAGGGCTCAGTTACTTCCTCATTCTCTGCACGGTCCCCACTCCAACTGACCTCTCTCCTCAGCTCGGTTCTCACCCACAGCAAACAGCTTGACTCCCTGCCCCTTCAGTTTTTGGGCAGCCGGGTCCACTAAGTCTTGGGACTTCCCATCCGTGATCAGGATACAGACCTAGAATAGATGCCAAGACCAGTAAGGGATGCTTTGAACATTTATTTTGGAGTCCCATTTGGAGGCACGGTAAGTTTAGGGAACACCTTGGGTATGCCAGGTCGTGTTAGATGGGGCAAAAAGACATGGTCAGAAACGTGACGAAGAGCGGCCCCTGTGCGTGTGTTGCCACCCTTATAGCTGAGTTCCCGGATGGCGCGGACGGTATCACCTCCAGAGCCGAGTGCATCCAGACCAAATTCTGTCCTGAGGGGAAGAAACAGAATAACAAAAGGCAAGGATCTCTTCCTGTCCTGGCCTCTGGGATGAGAGCTTTTGAGAGTGCCCTTGGTTCTGAGATCCCAGACCTCTACCACAGAAGCTTCCACCTTAACAGACTCCACAGGTGCCGTGCAGTCCAGCAGTGCTGCGGAACTTCAACAGACTGTGAACCCTTAAGGTTCCCAGCCTTGGGGGGACAGGATATCTGGTTAAACAATTAGAGGAGGAAGGGCCCAGTGGTAGGACAGTGGACACTGGCGGGACAGAAAGTCTTTCTGGTGAGCTGAAGGGGTCAGAAAGCGCAGACATGACTCTGACCTGGACTGTGCATCTCTATCCAGACCAGAAAACAGAATCATCCCGTCTAGCTCACCCTACCTCTGACCCCTCCAGGACACTGGCTTAGGAGTGCTTCAGGACAGGAACACTCTTCCCAGTTATTCCTACCTCTATCCAGAGGAGGTCTCTGCTAGGGCCTTTCTGGACTCCCCAAAGCTAGTTTCTAGACTCTCTCCTATCTGAGGAAAGGGGTCTTGGGACCTACGATCTTGGCCCCAAGCTGGCTACTCACTGTGGGTCATCACTGTACTGCACCGTGGCAAATCGGACGCCCTGCGCACTGGCTGCCCCTGAAAAAGGCAACACCAGCCCCTCCAGGAATCCTCGCACTTCGCGGAAGTTGCTGCGGCCAATGGATGAAGAGCCATCGAGTAAGAACACGATGTCAGCGGCGTAAAGGCGCGTGCAGGTCACTGAAGCGGGAGGAGAGATCGTGACCTTTCCTAGGAATCCAGCCATCCTCTCTAGGCTCTGCGGTCCCCTGGGACTGAGTGGACAACAGGCTTCATCTGCCTAGCAAATGGGGCTCCGGTAGGCGTGTGCCTGCTAGCCTTGGAGGAAGCCGCAGTGGGGCTCAGAGTAGAGCTCAGAGTAGAGCTAGTGTGCCTGCTAGCCTTGGAGGAAGCCGCAGTGGGGCTCAGAGTAGAGCTCAGAGTAGAGCTAGTGTGCCTGCTAGCCTTGGAGGAAGCCGCAGTGGGGCTCAGAGTAGAGTTTGTCTCAGGGAGGGCAGAAGCACCGTGGGGGAGGATAGATCGCAAGCAGGGTGTAGTTCTGGGGCTGAAGTCAGCTTCGGACAGACTGTTGCCGGGTGGCAAAGGGCAGGGGATTCAGCATGCATCTAGAGAGCTAGAATTTGGGTGCCAACGGGATAGGAGGCAATTTGGGGAGCCCAGAGTGGAATTTGGGAAGCCTGGGAAGAGTTAGAGGCATCGATGAAGAGTTTGGAGGAAACCTGGGTGGGAAGGTGTCAGGAATAAAGTTTGAGTAGATGCATGGGTGACAGGGTACAGAATCCCGGAAGGTGCCCACCTCTATCTCTGGGCTGGGCCCACACTCCGGGCGCCCCCACCAGGACCTCGGCAGCGCAGAGCGCAGCGACCAGGAGCCGCAGCCTCATCCTGGGTGATAGAAACCGTCAGGCAGAAACCCCACCTCTGTTCCTTCTCCTGAGCCTTTGGTGGGTGGAAGCCCAGTGCCCCCCACCCCAAGTCCTAATCTTGCCTGCCCGTCAGCCTGCTCCCGCCGCAGCCGCAGCCAGTCCTAGTCCCGCAGGCACAGAGGAAAAAAGTCCCAGATCCCAGGAGGCGGAGCAGCAGGCGGGGACCAGGCGGCCCGCCCTCACTCCCCTCCCCAGAGGTCTCTTCCCCCACCCCACTTCTCCCGGATTTAAGTAAGATATGACGCACTTAAGTGCAAGGCCCTCTCCCATGTCTTCTGGAATCATCCAGGTTTTTCTTGACAGACGCTGAGAGAGCACCCCAACCTCGCTTAGGGTTATAGGTCTTGACTGCTTTTTAGACAGTGACCAATGAAGTCATTGCTGCTTTCTGAAATGTGGACAGGTTCCTGCAGACCATAGGGGTAGCAGCCCGATGGTGGGACACTTTGCAGCTGGAACTGACTCACCCCCAACCCGTGGGGGTGCCCAGACAAAGCCTCAGGCAATAGATCCTGACAAACCCAAGTCTTGTGAATCAGCCATGCTTCTGTCTGGTGGACCTCCTGTGCCCCACCCTAGCCTCTGCGACAGACAGGGCAGCCCCCAGCAAACGAGAGACACCGGGACTATTTTAGGGACCCCAAATCGTGTTGGGGATCTAAGCAATCCACCCTTGCTTTGGAAGAGAGAACCTGTGTCATGCTTACGCATGCTTGTCCTACCCAGTGCCCTTCACTCCCCACTATGTCTTGAACCAGTCCTAGACAGATGCCATCCAGCTGTGTTTGCAGCGAGGGTTGTCCATATGTGAAGGGATGGACCACCCATGCTGACAGCTCAGCTCTCAGGAATCCACCTAATGCCATGTTCCCACTGGCAGGCCCTGTCCCACCATCTAACCTGCCTTCATCCTGGCTTGTAGGAATCCCCTCCTTCAACACACTCTTGCAGCCTTTTGACTCAGCTCCCTGAATGGGCCTGGGACCACCCTGGGACCATTTCCTTTCCTCATCGCCTCAAGGTACCTAACATTCTCCTTCCTAATTGACCCCTCTTGGTCCTTCCCTGTGGACAGTCATTCCAAAGCCCAGGTCAAGCCCATTTTTCTAATGAGGTCTTCAGTTAATACCTATGTTACGAGGTGGGTGACATCAAGACAGAGAGACACGCCTAAGAAAACTAGCCCCCATTTGGGCCTGGTTTCTTTGTTAGTCAGTCCTGTATAGTTCAGAACAATCCCATAAGTTTATCTTCATTCACCGTTGCTGCTGGGTGTTTCCAATATGCCTGGCCTTACACCCTCGCTCCTTCAGACCCTTAGGTTAAATGGAAGTTATGTTTCCCCTGGGCCTGGCCAGAGCGGAGTTTTCTAGCATGGGCAAACCTCAGGGTACAGGGACCATCCACTCCTATGTCCCTGTTGTCAGGAAGGCTGGAGCTCTGGTTGCCACTGAAGACATCCGCCCCCAGAACTATCCCGGTACACAGTGCTGTCTTTACAGGTCCCAGAAACACTCCCCAACATCATGGTCTCCAACCCTAAAAGGTATGTTCCAGATGAGGGTGGTAGAGGCATGTTCTCATAGAGGAAATCCCTGCCCTTAAGACCATTGCCTACTCTGGCAGTCAAGGGTGGGTGGTAGCAGGATAAAGATGGCATGTACAGTATGGACATACATATATATGTGGGCCTGGTCTTTAGGGGAAATAGGAGGCCAACATAGAGTATTAGCATCAAGATAAGCCTCACTAGAATTGAAGCACTCCCTCAGCTAAAGGCTCAGTGTGAGCCAAAGGAGGCTCCTAGAAAGGCAGAAGGCTGGGGATGACTAGGTCTATAGCAAGAACAGGGGTGTGGCCCTCTAAGGCCCCTGGCTGCAGCATCTCAGCAGGCTTGCAGCTTTAGATACAGTACTGGAGACCTGTACCTACCTGCAGCTCTTCCATCAGGGCAGTGGAACCCAGAGTGTGAACCCTTAGCTCTCATGCTCCCCTGAACATCATCTTCCTCGGTGTGTCATGACTCACCAGATGGAACCATGTCTCCAACCAGGACCCACATCCCACTGTATCCTCAATACCTCAACAATCCTCAGCAAACTGGACAGAGTGTCCTCTGACTCTCTCTTCCCTCTGCATCTCCCAGGACTACTGGGAGCATTGCCTTGCTCATGCTTCCACAGCTCACTGCCTCTCCCTGTGGCCACAGAAATGCAGCCCAAATCCCGTGCACTCACGGCTCTTACCATGCTATTTTTATGATCCCCTGTAGGCACCTGCCTGCATGCTTCTAGCTCAGAAGCAAGGAGTCAGAAACTCCAGCAGCTCCAGCCCTTCTGTACCCTTTGGGGTCAGACATTCACTTAAGAGAAATCAAATCTCATTCCATGAGCAGAACAGACTTGTTCCTGGACCTACTTGGGTGCTCTGTATCTACACAAAGCCAGGGTTGGGCCCATCTAAGCTGTGTGCTGTTTCCTTCCAGATGGGCACACAGTAAGATGACCTATCCCCTGACAACTGAGGGAAAGGCACTGGACAGTCTACGGGCCAAGGCTTGTTTGGCTACATCCAGTAGAGTGTGTTGGGGAGACTTTGAAACAGCCCCTCTCAACAAGCTGCCCCAGAACCCTGCTCATATTCAAAGGTTCAGGCCCTTTCCTTCCACCTTTCCTACAGGCCTTCTTAGGAATCTTAGAGAAGTCTGGGGGAGTACAGGAAGAGAAACCCAAGTCTCTCCCAGATCAGAGCTTAAAGGGGTAGCAGAGGGATAAAGCAGCTGAGAGTTTTATTAGATGAGGGTTAGGTCCTGGCTGCCTTTAGAAAATGGGGAGGGGACCACTAGGCCAACAGCTCAGGACTTGCCTAGGACAGTCCTAGAGGAGGGAGGGGGCTTGGGCCCCACTGAGCTCAGGGCTATTCTTGGAGCTTGAGTCAGCGGCAAACAGAGGCAAAGGATTCCTGCGTTGCCTGTCCAGACAGCAGTTAGAAACCAAATCAGAACACTGTGCCCCAGGCTATTCTCTCCACAACCACAGCACACACTCAGAAGCTTCCTCTGGGACACTGGTGACCCCTCCTAGTCCAACCCAGCAGACAACAGAGGCCACCAGAGGGTGACTGTACAGTGTCTTCAGTGAGGGGTTTCCCATGTAAGTTCCCAGATTCCACACTGGGACATCAATAGGGTACAGGCTGGGCCTAGAGTTTCTGTAACTCCCACATCCCACCCCTGGGACAAGATGGCTAAGGAATGTCCCCCATGTAGCTGAGTGGAAACAGCTGGGCGAACTCCCTGCAAACATCAAAGGCTTCCGGCCTCTGCGTTGCAGCCTCCACACTTGCCCCTGGCTGAGGACACATCAGACGAGGGCAGGATTCAGAGCATACAGAATGTGAGGAAGTCTTTGCTCCCCAGTGGATTCCATGCCAACACTAAAGAAAGGACAACACAATTCTCAATAGGACTTTATTGGTGGTAATTGGCTGCATACATCTGAGTGGCAGGAGTGGTAGTACGTGGCAGAGGACCCCAGTCCCTGGCCCCACCCTCTTGCCTGCCAGCACAGACTTCCTGCCTAGAAGCGCAGCCAGAACATGCCGCTACGGATCCGGTTGTAGTCTGGGAGCTGCTCAATGGGGCCTGTGGGGATAGGGTGGTGAGTCAGGGTGGAGTGCCTGGCCTGCACAGGGACACCTGGCCCTGTGCCACGCCCAGCACAGAGGCTGCCCAGAGCAGCACAAGACAGGCTTTGAGTGGAAGAGGCAAGAGCACATTCCCCATGGTGCAGAGCCTGTCCTTTCATGCTCTGGCCCTGGCAGCCACACCCCACATGCAGGGTACCTGCTGCCTGGTGGGCTGGGGGGTGGGTGGGGTATTAATGGAAGGAGCTTGGCAAGGAGTCAGGGAACTGTTGGGACAGGTTTATGAAAAAGAACTTCCCTGGCAGCCAGGTGACTGGAGAGAACCTTAATTTCCTTCTCAAAGTATAAGCTGGGATGGGGAGCAGAGGCGGGAGAGGAGGACAAGATAACAGCCAGAGGAAAGCAACAGCAGAGCAGACCTTCCAGACTACTCACCAAATCCAGCCACTGCTGGACACTGGTCATAAAAATACTTGGAGCAAACCTCACGCAGCATATGGGCATCCACCTCCTGTAGGGGAAGCAGAGACAACACTGAGTAACAGGTACCAGGCAACCCTTTAGCCAGTATCTTCTTGTGTCAACCACACTTCCTATTTGTCCTTTGGGGTTGTTCCTCTACCTAAAGGGTGAGTAGGTAGGGTTCTCCCTACCTAGTCCACAGTCATCTGGTTACCCTTCTGGTTACCCCCACCCCTACAACTGGCAGCTGTCTTGGGTAACAGAGATGCTTATGGGAGCAATTTTTGTTGTATCAGAGGCCCATCAGCTCTAGACCCTCTCCTGGGGTCCAATTACCGCAATCCGGCTCTCCCACTCAGCCAGAGGGATGCGGCGGCCGTAAGTCAGGAGGCTGCGACCAATGTCTTCACACACAGGAGTGGTGCCTTCAAGGGAAGGGGAAAAGCTTAGAAGTCAGTCCAGTCCAATCTCAGACCTACAGAAGCCTCTGATCCCATCACCATAACAGCCTGCCGCAACAATAGTGCCTACCTCCACTGACACCCAAAGTTCCAAGCCCTGCACCTGGGGTTTCTCTCCCTTTCTCCCTTTCTTCTGTTTTCTTGCTATGTACCTTAGCTGGTAGGTCAGGCTGGCTTCTAACTCAGAAGATCTGCCTACCTCTACCTCCAGAGTGCTGGGATAAAGGCATGGGCCACCTTGCCAAATTTTTTTTGTTTTATGTTTTTTAATGATATGGTCTCATACTGGGTAGTTGTGGTGCATGCCAGGATGCAGAGGCAGGCGGATCTCTGTGAGTTTGAGGCCAATCTGGTCTACAGAGCAAGTTCTAGGACAAGCTCCAAAGCTACAGAGAAACCCTGTCTCAAAAAAACCAAGAAAAAAAAATGGTCTCAAGTACTACTACAGTCTGGCCCAGAACTGACTGTAGTTAAGGGTGGCTTATCCCCCAAATGCTGGGATTACAGTGTGAAACACCACACACGGCCAAGGCCTACGTCACTGTGATCACTACAGGACATATTGTCCCCTCACGGCAGGGATGAGGGCTCACCATCCAGATGAGACACCAAGGCATTTCTGAGGATGTTTTTGCCCCGATTCACCTCGCCTTCTGTAGCACTGGTGCACAGGCGCATCCTAAAGCAGGGTGGGGATAGAGTGAGCTTGGAGTGATGTTCGTTCTGGGAGACCGTGTGTGGTCTCTTAGCTTCCTACTAGCCCGGCTCCCATGGCAATACTGAGATGACACTCACCACTGGGCTTGGAGGAAGAAGACCATGTCATCGATGTTCATGCCGTTACAGACAAAGTGTGCGCCCAACAACCCAGTGTCAGAGTAGGAGATGTTGAAGGTCTGGAAACTCTGGCAAAGCTTGTTAGCCACAGCAACGGAAGCCAGTGGGCTGGACAGGTTCTGCGAAAGGCAAGGACCATCAACACTCCTCTTGTCCGTGGCCCAGTCCTAAGCTCCACAACCAGCATCCTCTCCTCTCTGGAGGGAAGGTCCCATGCCTGTCCTGGCACTTACTGCTCCACCACCGTAAGTGCAGTCATAGTGACCAATGATGGCATTGGCCACTTGGAGAGCCACATTGTCCGGGTTAGCCCAGCCAGGTCCCTCTACTGCAATAGCCACGTGGGCTAAAGGCAAGGCGTCATCACGATGGCGGATCTGAAACAAAACATGTCAAGGCTGACAGAAAACCAGACCTGAGTAAACAGAAAGAATGGGAGATGCCAGACCCTTGCCGATTCATTCCTGAGGCATTTGACATCACACAGACAACCATGCACACAAGGATCCTCCCAGAGGTCACCAGCTCAGAGCATCAATCCCGCCACCAGGCAGCACACCTCACTGCCAGTGAAACGACATGAAGTCACACCAGGTATGGCATCCTCTTCATACACACGGGATACACTGCTGAAGTGCTTCTGGGCGAGATCAAGCAGCTGCCGGTGTTCCACCCCTGTGGGGACAGAGTGGTGTCAGCGGTCACCCAGAGTCCAAGCACAGGGAAGAGGAGAGAACACACGGAGGGACGAGGATGATCCCTAGGAAGATCCTGTCTCAAAGGCAAGCTAGGAATCCAGGGCTAGGAAGCCCGTGGCCCAGGCACACTGAAGTAAAAAATGGACTTGGAGGGTAGGGATCTGGAGAGATGGCTCAGCAGTTAAAAGTGCTTGTTCCTGCAGAGCAGGGATTGGTCCTAACACCTACATGGTGGTTTACAGTCACCTATAACTTTAGTTTCAGGTCTGATGCTCTCTTCCAACCTCTGTAAACACCAGCCACGTGTGGTACACAGACATACAGAAAGGCAAAACACTCTTACACATTGTCGTTTTTTTTAATTAATTTATTTTTACTTTACGTGTACTGGTGCTTTGGCTGTATGTATGTCTGCGTGAGGGTGCCAGAACTTGGAGTTATAGACAGTTGTGGGCTGCCATGAGGGTGGTGGGAAGCAAACCCGGGCCCTCTGGAAGAGCAGTCAGTGCTCTTAACCATTCAGTCATTTCTCCAGTCCCCACAAGAAATCTTTTAAAAATTATTTTAGCTGGGCAGTGGCCTTTAATCCCAGCACTCAGGAGGCAGAGACAGGTAGAGGTAGGAGGATATCTGTGAGTTCTGGTCTACAGAGTGAGCTCCAGGATAAGTGTTCCAAAAAAAAAAAAAATAAATAAATAAGCTACAGAAACTCTGTCTTGAAAAGATAGATAGATAGATAGATAGATAGATAGATAGATAGATAGATAGATAGATAGATGTGCATGTATGTATTTATTTTAAAAATGGTGAATGGGAGGATATCTGAGTGCTTAGAGATCTTGCCTAACATGCACAACACCTTAGGTTCAACCCCAGCACCACAAAAAAAGTAGGGCTGGAGAGATGGCTCAGCAGTTAAGAGAGATTCCTGCTCTTCCAGAGGACCTGAGAGTTCAGTTCCCAGCACCAATGTCGGGCAGTTCACAACTGCACATAACTCACTCCAGGGGATCTAACACCCTCTTCTGACTTCCATAAGCACCACATGCTTTCTGCATACATACACAGACACATGCAGTCACATAAGTAAAAAATATAAATAAATTAATCTCTGGGTCAACCAGCAGCTCAGTAAGTAAAGGCACCTACTGCAAAGTCTGATGACTGAGTTTGATCCTTGAGATTCGCATTGGTTGGAGAGAACCAACTCTGTGGTTGTCCTGGGATGTGCAAGCAAGGGCATGAGTGCACTCGCACACACACACAAATACATATTTAAAAAATCAGAAAATCAGACAAAAGGAGCAATGGTTTGTCATATGCCATGAGCACCGACCCTCACCCCAGAAGCATTGTCTTGCCTGCACTGAGGGAACTGGTACAGGCTGAGCACAAGGCTATGGCACTGTCCTCTCAAGCTCTATCACAGACCTCACTGACAGCCCTGAAGGTGTGGCAAAAAGAGGTGCTCCTGCAGGGCTATAATTTACCCAGGGAGCCTGGAGAGCTGAGGTCAAGGACAAGGAACATCATAAACACACACCTTAGGTAGGACTCTGTGCCAGACACCTCATAAGATGCCATGGGGCATACCCTGACAGGTGAGCACCATTACAGGACAACCTGCCCTAAGCCTGCTAAGACTCAAGAAAGTCTGATGGGTTAGTAATTGTCGCTGCTCTTGGTTCCCAGTTCCCTGTTGTGTTCTTCCTGGGCCTTTTTCTCCCACCTTGGTGGCAAGTTTTAAGCAAGTCTGCTTCCCCAGCCACAGCTAGACCTACACAAGACCTGCATCAGAAAATTATGT
The DNA here is from genome assembly GCF_000317375.1 of Microtus ochrogaster. Taxonomy (NCBI): domain Eukaryota; kingdom Metazoa; phylum Chordata; class Mammalia; order Rodentia; family Cricetidae; genus Microtus; species Microtus ochrogaster. The sequence continues at coordinate 81,849,465 of NC_022012.1, read as the reverse complement.
GGGATCCATCCACTGCTCCGCCTTGCTTCTGCCATCTCCACAGGGAACCTGTCACATCGTCCCTAGTTAGCCCGCCTTACTCTGACCCCATCCAGGAGCAGAGCAAGCCTTAAAGTAATCCAGGTCGGGGCACTACCTTTCCTCTTTGTCCAGGTCCCCACTAACTGACAACTACCACCCTTTAAAAATTTGTTCAAATGACATATGCTCCCCACCCACCTCTAAGCTCTTATTAAAACCGCTGCTAAATTCTGTGCCTCCCTTTTAAGGTGGCCACAGTCACCATCAAATGTACATCATCAAAGAGCCACTGTTGGTGGCACTCAATGGCAAGGCTATAAGGAATTGGCCCACAAACGGTATTCTAGGACTAGGTGAAGCTAAGAGGTTTGAGGCATAGGCAGGAGCTGGCAGCACATATTAAAGGGGTATCCCTGTATGGCCAGCGTCAGTGGTGGCAGCAGAATGAGATCCCAGCCCATCTCAAATCATAGAGGGATCACATACCTCAATGACAGAACAGCACAGAGTTCCCTAGAGTCCTTTATGGTCAGGACCAGAGGACACAGGCATTGATAACCAAAGTTTAGGCCCTCCCGGCCAGGGCTCACCTCCAGCTGCAGCCAGCACCATTCGAGGAGCTTTGTAATGCCTGTTGAGGTAATCAGTCAAGTCTGCGCGAGACAGCCTCCTGCAAAACATGCAGCTGAGTCACCCAAAATGTGGCCAAGAAGAGGTATGGCATCTCTGCAGAGCAGGCTCTAACACACCCCTCTCAATCCAGCCTCTGTCACCTACCCTTCAGGACCCACAGGGCAACACGTTGAGAAAGGTGTGAGCTAAAACTGAGCTCTGAAAGGGCATCAGATCCCCACTGTGTACACTCCCAACAGAGGACAGTGGTACACAGAAGGCACACCTAGATGCTCCCTCCCCTAGACTGTCAGGATAGACACAGAGTCCAAGACAAGTGAAGACCCTAGACAGGGTCATAGGACCAGAAGGCAACACAACAATTCTATGAATTAGGAAAACAACAGAGGCAGCTAGACGACCTGCACTCTGGCTGATGGGGACATGCACTGCCTCAACCTTACCCAGCTCCTCTTACCTGACATTCTCACTGGGCCCCTCTACAGCCTGGCCCAGAGGTGTGCCCTGGAATGCTGTGGCATGCAGATAATCAAAGACCACGTTCTGCATAGAGGCATCATTTTCCTGCATCTCCCGCAGGATCACATCTCGTTCCTTCTCGATCTGGGAGTCTTCCAGACTGCAGTTCTGCACAATGTCTGCCAGGAGTTCCACAACTGGACACGGAAGGTTGTGTCAGCTGGGCATCGTGCTACACACCCCAATCCCGACATTCGGGAGGCCAAAGTAGGATTATCAAGTGTTCAAGGACGCCCAGGCTACACAGTGAATTCAAAGCCAACTTGGGCTACATAATGGGAAGTTTTATCAAAAAACTTAAGAGCTGACTCAGTGGGTAAGGGCATTGGCCACCAAGCATGTTGATCTGAGTCTGAGTACCAGAGCCCACATGGTGGGAAGAGATAACTGACTCCTGCTAAGCTACCTCTGACCAAGCTTACACCAACACACATACAGTTTAAAAAAAGAAAGAAAAAAAAAGCTTAAAAAGCTGGTACGTCCCAGCTAGGTGGTACTGGTGCTCACCTTTACTCCCAGTACTCAGGAGGCAAAGGCAGGCAGATCTCTGTAAGAGGCCAGCCTGGTCGCAAGAGCTAGTTTGAGAACAGGTTCCAAAGCTACAGAGAAACCTTGTCTTGAAACATGGAAAAAAAAAAGACATCTCCCACTGGTCTACACTCAGATTAGTTGCTTTCAATAAGGCCACAGCCCAGTGGGAAGTCCAGTTCTGGGGACAGTCTGGAGCTCGTGGGAGCCTGACTTCTGCAGCCCTGGAGACCTACCCTTCTATGCCCATGCCTTCCTCCAGGTGTTACCTTTTGGCAGGTCCTTGGACAGCGCCTTGATGAGGTAAGCAGTGTGCTCCCGAGTGGTATAGGCATTAAGATGAGCCCCCATACTCTCCACCTCCTTCTCTAAGGCATTGCCAGGACGATTCTTTGTTCCCTGGAATCAGACAACAAAAGGATCAGGGGCTGGAGCTGGCTCAGCGGTTAAGAGCAGTGGCTGCTCTTGCAGAGGATGCAGGCTTGGTTCCCAGCACCCACGTGGTGGCTCATAGCCATTCCTAACCCCAGTTCCAGGAGACGCAATCGGCAAATATACTGTGTACATTTATGTTGTGGGAACGCCTTCAGCCAATAGCCTCTACTGGCCCACTTTGGGTGTGGTCTCATGTACGGTTAAGTGCAGATGGAAGCATGTAGAGGAGGGGGAGCTTTTTCTGCAGAATTCGGTTCCAGTTTCCAGTGCACACAGAGAACTGCAGATTGCTACCCTTACTGTGAGTTTATCCCCAAATAAATAAATCTTTGTTATACTCCATTTCTTTTTTTTTTTTAGTAAATTCTGCAACTTTATTTTCTTTTTACATTTATTTATTTATTATATATACAACATTTCTTCCATGTACACCTGCATACCAGAAGGGGGCACCAGATGACATTACAGATGGCTGTGAGCCACCATGTGGTTGCTGGGAATTGAACTCAGGACCTCTGGAAGAGCAGTCAGTGCTCTTAACTGCTGAGCCATCTCGCCAGCCCCTATAGTCCATTTCTTATTATTGTGGAACTCTTTGATACTACTACAATTTAGTGTCCAACATTTAAAAAAATCCAAACCAGAAGCCACAGAGTACAGGATCTGCCTTCAAAGGTTGAAATTCCAACACATACCTCCCTCAAGCGTCTGTATTCAACATACTGAGTAGGCCCTCAGTTGAGCAGACAGTATCATGGGCTGTTTGGAGCCAGTTAGGGACAGGACAGCAGGGCTGAGCAAGTGGTGCCTAATAACCAGAGTTCCCTGACAGCCTAACCTGCCCTTTGCTCTTTTTTTGTTTGTTTGTTTTTCGAGACAGGGTTTCTCTGTGGTTTTGGAGCCTGTCCTGGAACTAGCTCTTGTAGACCAGGCTGGTCTCGAACTCAAGAGATCTGTCTGCCTCTGCCTCCCAAGTGCTGGGATTAAAGGCGTGCACCACCACCGCCCGGCCTGCCCTTTGCTCTTGACTGCAGATGTAATGTGATTAGCGGCTCCAAGTCCCTGCCACTGTATGTGGGACTGCAACCTGGAAGGGGAACCTCAGGCAAGGACTCACCTGATAAACACTCAGAAAAAACTACGCCCATACTGCTCCTTCCCAAAAGCATAGCCAGCGGTTATGCCCCAAAAGTTCCACAATCAGGAGACTAATCTTTTGGACTCTGGTCTTTTGAGACAGGCGGTCCACACTGAGGGGAATCGTGGACTTCATGAGACTTACCTTGAAAGCCAGATGCTCCAAAAAGTAGCCTGCCCCATTGTTCTTCTCAGTCTCATACCGGCTGCCAGCATCAATCCACACTCCCACCTGTACAAGAAACCACCAACAAAAGGAACCAACAAATCAGCCTAGTTCCCAGTCACGAAATAACCCTGAGTAACTCTGCACATTTCCTAACATCCTCCTAGGCGGCACTGTGGACAGAGCTACTCCAATAAGAGCCCTACAGAGACAGGAGAGCCCACAGCACAGGGAAAGTCCACATGACTACACTGCCTCACCTCTTTTACCTGACACAGGTTTCTGCATGGGCTATCAAAGGCATCCAGGAGCATTTCTGGTGTTCATCTTTAAGGCACTGCCATGTTTTAAAGCCTAACCTGGCTTTGAATGCATAGAAATCCCCCTGCCTTATTCTCTCAACTGTGTCCATTTACCTGGCTCCACAACTATAATTTTTAGTTAATTGTTTTCTTCTGTGCACGAAGCCTATCATTCACAGACAACAGTCCATGCTCTACACTCTAAGAATTATATGCAAGTTAGGGTATGGTGACCTATAACCCCAGCACTATGGAAGGCAGAAGCAGGATCATGAGTTTGAGGCTAGCCTGTGATAGGAGGAAAGCTCCTGACGTAGAACCTTGCACGTTATCATTTTAAAAAGGTGCTGAAGCAGGGTGTGGTGGCACACACTTTTAAAACTAGCAGACGTAGGTTTGGGGCCAGCCTGGTCTACATGGCAAGTTCCAGCCCAACCAGGGTTACATAGTGAGACTTTGTATGAAAAACAAAGAGAAAATAACTTCCATAGTGAAACCCTATAACTCAGTAACTTTTCAGCATGGAGTCTGGCCATGCTACTAGGCTGGTCCTGAACTTCTGGGTTAAACAATCCTCCATCTTTCAATCTCTCAGATGTCTAGGACTGTAAGTACACGCCATTGTGTTCAGCTTCAGGGAAGACTTCATCCTATTTCAGTTCCGGAGTTCAAACACAAAGCCTCAGGAATACTTAGCAATTGCTTTGCCACTGATGTACACCTACAGACCTCAAAGAATTTTAATGATTTATTTTTATTTTATGTGAACTAGTGCTTTTCTGCATGTCTACATGAGGGTGTTGGTGACCCCTGTAGCTAGGGTTACAGACAGTTGTGAGTTACTTGAAGTGGGTGCTGGGAATAGAGCTTGATTCTTCTGCAAAAACTGTAGAAGTTTTTAACCACTGAGCCGTCTCTCCAGTCACCCCTTCTACCATGCCTCAGAATCTTAATATTCTAACTGGGTGGTGGTGGCACACGCCTTTAATCCCAGCACATGGGAGGCAGAGACAGGTGGATCTCTGTGAATTTGAGGCCAGCTTGGTCTACAGAGTGAGTTCCAGGACAGACTCCAAAGCTACACAGAGAAACCCTGGCTCAAAAAAAAAAAATCTTAATATTCCTTTCAATTTTAAGACTAGGTCTCTCACTATGTACTCCTGGCTGGACTGGGCTCAGAGATCCATCTGCTTCTACCTTCTGAGTGTGAATCTTATATTCTTTTTGGGTTTTCTTGTTTTTTTGAGAAAGGGTATCACGTAGTTCATGCTGGCCTTGAATTTATTCTGTAGCTGAAAATAGCCTTGAATTCCCAATCCTCCTGTCCCCACATCCCAGTACCAGGATTATAGGTAAGCAAGAATCGAATGTTTTCCAGTGTGCTGCGAAACACACTACTTACCCACATGACCAAGCTTTTTATTATCTGTTCATTGTTGCCTTAAGTTTTCCACATGCTTTGCAAACAGATGTTGATACACTATTGTGTAGTATACATGTGTTTTGTTCTTTGTGTGAATGCATGTGCACCTGTGTGCACATGGTGGCAGGAGGTGGTTACCCTATCCATCAAGGCTGGAGCTGCAGACATTCGAAGAACTCCTAGCTTGTTATCTGCATGCTGGGATGTGTTCTCCTCTTCTCGTGGTTACACAGTAAACAACTTTAACCATAGAGTCATCTTTCTAGCTCCAAACATTCACCTTAAATGACTACAATCCACAGCATCCTTTGATTTTAACTGATACCATTCTTTCTTTGGAACTCCTCACAATCATAGTACCTTAGAGTCTGCGGAATAAAGCATGATTTACTAAGCTTTCTTAGAGTCTGCGTATGCAGCTCCCAAGTATCAAGCAAGTTGCCTACCACTATGCCCTGTGTTTGGCAACAATTTAGATCACAGGACATTATTTGTCCCTGGAAAACTGAATCAGTCAATAAAAACATAAAGCCCTAACCAGGTAGTGGTGATGTATGTCTTTAACCCCAGCACTTGGGAGGCAGAGGCAGGTGGATCTCCATGTTCAAAGCTAGCCTGGTCTATAGAGTGAATTCCAGGATAGCCAGGGCTATACAGAAAAACTGGACAGGAAAGAAAACTTTTATTTTTAAATATATGTCTATGTGTATGTGGCATGGTAAGATGGTGGAGAAGAGCACTGGCTGCTCTTCCACAGGATCGAGGTTCAATTCCCAGCACCCATATGGTGGCTCTCAACCATCTGTAACTCCAGTTCCAGAGGATTTGAAGTCTCTTTGGGCCTCCATGGGCTTCATGCACACATGGTGCACATACATGCATGTGGGCAAACCACTCAAACAATAAAGACTAGACACACTAGTCTCCACCTTCCTCTGTACTGGTGTCAGACCCAAATTGCCACATTGGGGATCCAAATTATGTAGGTATATTAGAGTTCCACAATTCAGGCCCTCATGCTTGAGTAGCAAGCACTTTACACACTCGGCCATCTTCCCAGCCCTTCAGAGGTATTTTTTATTTTTATTTATTTTTTTAAAAAAATATTTATTTATTATGTACACAATATTCTGTCTGTGTGTATGCCTGCAGGCCAGGAGAGGGCACCAGACCTCATTACAGATGGTTGTGAGCCACCATGTGGTTGCTGGGAATTGAACTCAGGACCTTTGGAAGAGCAGGCAATGCTCTTAACCTCTGAGCCATCTCTCCAGCCCCTCAGAGGTATTTTTTGAAGTGCATTCCTGGTCTAGCTACAGATTATATAGCCTAGGTGGTGAGTCTAGTAGATCTGGATGTCTTTCTGAAAGTCACCTCAAGTCTCTGAAATGTAATTTTTTTTTTTGTCTTTTTAAGACAATAATCACTTCTCTCTTGCCGTTGGTACAAAAAGCTGGAAAAGAATTGGGCCCCGTCCTTGGCAAGCACCGTAATGTTGGCTGGAGGGCTGCCGCTATTAAGTTAGGGCAGGGCTGAAGTCAGGTACACGGACAAATCCAAATCTGGCGGCAGTAAGACAGTCTCCACCCAAAACACAGGAGAAGGCGGCCCAAGGTCATATCCCAACCTGGGAACACTTCGGGCCGGTCTAGAGGGCTGGCGATCACTCACAGTGCAGGTAGGATGGGAGGACTGCTCCGAGGCCACGCGCAGCCCGTTGTCCAACACGCTGACCTGGGTCTCCGGCACGCTCTGGAGCGCCTGGGCGAAGGTGGCGGTACCCCGCAAGGCGGGTGACCTCAGCAGGGCCGGCTAAGGAAGAAGACGACCCTGTAAGAACTGCTCTCCAAGCCTCTGACAGTGGGACCCCGGCTCTCAGGCCCAAGCCAGAGAAGGCAGCCATCCCCGCCCTCCGCGGTGACCTTCCCACGGCCCTGACCCCGCGACCTCTCCACTCGGCGCGGCCACTACTGACAGCCTGCTCCCCGTCTGCGTGCCGAAGCCCTGAGCCTCGCAGAGCAGCGTTCTCGCCGCCAGCTCACCGTGCGGCCGGAGCGAAGAAGCACTTGCGTCCCGGAGCAAGCAGCCCGGCAGACTGCGGACGCCGCCATCTTCTACTTCCTGTCGGCGTAAAGCCGCGTCACGCATGCGCAAAACTGAGAAGGCGGAGACGCAGGCGCCGTACGGAAGACTTGGCGCTCGATCGCCCCCTGACGGGCATCGGTTCTATTCACAAGAATTAATGTTTGTTTTTTCCTTTGGTTCTAAGCCATTGATAGACTCTGCTCAGCCGGCTGTCCATCAACCTGCTGCTGGCCCTTCTGCTGTCCCGGTCATGCCTTCTTCCACCTGAGGGAGGCGCTGTGCACTGTTTCTCTCCAGCTGCGGGAGCGCGGTGTGCACTGCACGCCAGCAGCAGCAGCAGCAGCAGCAGCAGCAGCAGCAGCAGCAGCAGCAGCAGCAGCAGCAGCAGCAGCAGCAGCAGCAGCAGCACTGCCTGAGCCTGGAGGGCAGGGTGCACAAACCCGGGAATAGGTTGAAGCGAAGCACCAGCCTGCCAGTGATTCCCCAGCAACAAGGTGGCCACTGAAGTTAGTTTGAAAGAATAAAATGTCTAAACGGTTGACCTGAAAAACGTTTAATAGTATATTGCCATAGCAATATTGAATGTCAGCACTTGTGAAATGGAGGCACAGAAGTAGCATCCTGCCCTGTGTAAGGAGTTCAAAACTAGCCTGGGTTGTGTAAGACAGTGTCTCCAAAGTGCTGGGGGGGGGTATGAAAAACGGAACATGTAAAGGTTAATTTGTGAAACAGGATTTCTTTGTTTGGCAAACCAAAAACTAATCCCCCCCCCTCTTTTTTTTTTTAATGAAAATTATTTTCCTACATTTGTGATCTTTTCAGAACGTTTTTTAAAAATTTATCTGGGCAACCTGGTGTACAAAGTGAATTCCAGAACAGCCAGTGCTGTCACAAAGAGAAACCCTGTCTTAAAAAACAAAAAGTAAAACAAAACAAAAAAAAAACTTATCTGAAATCAGACAAAAGATGCTTAGTGTATATTGATTGAGAATTTGTGTACCAAAATTAGGATTTAGAGAGGAAATAAAGTGAAACAAATCTTTTAAATTGCTGAGTTGCTGGATATGGTGGTAAATGCCTTTAATCCCAGGATTCAAGAGGCAAGGGCACATAGATCGTTTGCCTTCCAGACTAGCCTGGTATGTACAGTGAGCCAGGCCTATATAGTGAGAGTCTGTTTCAACTAACACACAAAACAAACCTGCTTTCTCTTCTTTGAAAGACAGGGTGTCCTGTAGACAAGGATGACCTTGAACTTCTGAACTCCTACACACAGACACAGACACACACACACACACAGACACACACACACACACACACACACACACACACACCCCATACTAAGATTTCTGTGGTGCTAAGAAAAGTCAGCGTCTCAGGAGTGCTAGGCAAGCACCACCACTGAGCTACGATCTCAGCCCTCTATCAGCTTTTTGTCGATGTTAATTTTTAATTTAAAATTGTTTTTTATTATCTGTTACTTGTATATGTGCACATGATGGGGGGGCATGTCCCTACACGTGTCCAAAGGTCAGAGGACAACTTTGGGGCATCAGTTCTCTCTTTCCACCTTTACATAGATTCCAGGGATCAAATGCGGGTCACCAGGCTTGTACAAAAATGCTGAGTCACTTATAGAGCAGCCTTAAGTTTACAGAACCGGTGAGCAGATGGTACAGAGATCCACCATGCACTCCCACAAGCACAAGGGAGCAGCTCCCCTTTTATTGACATCTTACATTGGTATAGGTCATTTATTATTATTAATGGGCCATTATTGGTTCATCATTAACTAAAGTCCACAGTTTGCACAGATTTCCTTGAGTTGTGTTTGTTTTTAAGCTAATGTCATTTTCTGTTTCAGGACAGTACCTTACATTTGCTTATGTTTCTCCTGTTTATGACTCCTGTGTTCTGTTTGTTTTTTTTTTTTTTTGGTTTTTTTTTTTTTTTCTTTTTGCCATCCCAGACTTTAATGTGACCATTTATAAGACTTTCAGCTACATGCTATAATGAAAATGGAGTGTGCTGTTTGGAAGCCTGTGCGGTGCAACCAAAAACAACGACCAACCTGATCTTCCTTTGCAGGTCCTCCTGAGACCTTAAACCCTGAGCTGTAAACCTGATGGCCCTCCTACTCAGTTCTGTCTGTGCACCTCACAGAGCTTCAGAAGTTGCATCAGCCAAATGAGAAGACATTTTAATATAAATAGAAAGACATTTACCAGGCCCTTTTCCACCAGAATGTCTCTTTGCAGTGGTTTAGAATCTGAATATTTGACAATTCTTGTATCATCACATCAGTAGACCTCATGGTGTTGTTTTAGAGGTTTGCTTTTTTGTTGTTAATGTAGAAAGGTTTGTCTGCCTGTGTGGAGGCTAGTAGAGAACTCTGAATCCCCTGGAACAGAGTTGTAGACAGTTGTGGACTATCGTGCTGGGAACTGTCCCTGGGTCCTCTACCAGAGCTGCAAATGTTCTTGACCACTAAGCCATCTATCTCTCCAGCCTCTTGTAGGCTTTTGTTTTTTAAAAGATTTACTTTTAGGGCCGGGCGGTGGTGGCGCATGCCTTTAATCCCAGCACTC
>NC_022012.1:81803538-81838553 GCF_000317375.1 Microtus ochrogaster | reverse complement strand
AGAGAGAGAAAGAGAGAGAGAGAGAGAGAGAGAGAGAGAGAGAGAGAGAGAGAGACCAGGCTTTCCTCAAACTCACAGAGATCCACTTGCCCTTGCCTCTAGAGTGCTGAGATTAAAGGCCTGGCTACCATGCCTGGCTAAACTAAACAATAATTATAATTATTTGTCATTCTATGAGAACAAACCTCCTTTGTGTTCAGTACTTCTTCCCATCAGGATTCCCACGCCTGTGTGATCTTTACCTTGTAGCTGGATCATGTGTTGGAAGAATAAACAGCTAGAAAATATTTCAGAGTCAAACATGCTCTTGGCCTTAGGACTGTCTCCCTCATTCAGACTTCTGTGCCATGAGAACAGAGTGGAGGATGAAGCCAAGACTCAGCTGAAGCCCAAAACCAGAGAGATGAGGCAGGGCCTGGGTGAGCTGGCTTGTCACCCTAGATGCTTTGGGACAGACACAAGGAATGCCAGAGGCCTGGAATGCTGGTAAAATTTGTCTCAGCCGATCTGGGACTTGTATCACCTCCTCACTGCCAATGTGTGAGAGCCCTGCCTTGCTTGTAAGTGAAAAAAATTCCTGTTGGTTCTCTGCCCTGGACCTACGGCATTCGGGAGTTCAGTTCTCATTCGTGCCCAAGCACAACAGGTGCAACAAACCATTCTCTTTGCTGTCTCAGCTGAAGACTTAAAAATAATCAAATAGATTTCTTGAGTGACCAGTATGTGGACTATCATAATAATGATAAGAGCTTTCCAGAAATATGAAAACAGAACGTTACTCAGATCCCAGTCACGGAGAAGCATCTTAAGTGGTAAACACCAGACTCATGGGAGGACTATGAAATGCCCAAGTCCAGAGGGCACGAGCAGGTTCTCCCAGAGGTGGGGCATGAATTGACTGTGAAAATGGATCAGTAGCAAATTAGCCGTGCTTCAGATTGTCTTTGGAGAAAACTGGCTCCAGTGAGACCCTCCACAGACACTGCCTTCCTTCTCCTCTAGCTACTCTGCCTGTCAGCTTGCTGGGGGATTCCTACCTCCTGCCCTGTCAGCTGGGGTTACACACAGCCCTCCAGGCCCACCCAGATGTTACTCAGATGCTCGGGATCTACACTCTACCTGAACTTCTGTCCCACTTGGAGCAAGGCAGGCAGGTGGTGGTGCAAGTCCAGATCTACTGAGACAGCTTTTACCAGCGCTTCTGGCCTCCAGCATTTTTTATTTCTTCCCTGAAGCATCTTGAGGGACAAGCCAAGTTACTTGGGGCTCTGCCCCATCTCTTCTGTTTTGTGCCTCTTTTTTTTTTACCCCCATCTGTTTTCTTTCCTATAATTTGGTTGAATTAATTGATTTATTTTTAATGACCTGAATGCATACATTATGTGTATGTTTGTGCACACGAGTACAGCTGCCCTCAGGGTAGTGGAGCCCCTAAAGTTGTAGTGAGCAGTTGTGAACCACCCAATGTGGTGCTGGGAACCAAACTCAGGTCCTGTGTAAGAGTAGTACTCTCTCTCTCTCTCTCTCTCTCTCTCTCTCTCTCTCTCTCTCTCACACACACACACACACACACACATACACACACACACACACACACACACACACACACTTGTTTCACAGAGGATCTTTTTGTTTTGTTTAGTTTTTTAAGACAGGGTTTCTCTGTGTTGCCTTGGCTGACCTGGAACTAGCTCTGTAGACCACTCTGGCCTCAAATCACAAAGATCTGCCTGCCTCTGCCTCCTGAGTGCTGGGATTAAAGGCGTGTGCCACTACCAACCAGCTATACAGGATCTTGAAAAGCAGCTGAGGCTTTCTCCAAATTCACAATACTACTGCTTCAGCCTCCTAAAGGCAGGGATTACAGGTATGAACCACCAGCTCATCTGTACAGGAAACATTTCTGGGTATCAGGTTCAGTCTGGTCTATGTGAGCCCCTGATGAAGGAAGGAAAAAAGGAAGGAAAGAAGGAAGGAAAGAAAGAAGGAAGGAAGGGAGAGAAACAGAGAGAGGGAGAGAAAGGAGAGGGAAAGAGGTTGCTGAGGTCATAGCTCAGCTGGAGAGTGCTCACCAAGCAGATGAGAGACTAGGTTTGTTCTCCAACACAGGAAGAAAAGAAGCCTGGTGGTGATGGTGGAGAGGCAGGTGAATCTCTTGAGTTAAAGGCCAGCCTGGTCTATAGAGCTGCTTCCAGGGAAGCCAGGGCTACACGGAGAAAGCCTGTCTAGAAAAAACAAAAAGCAAAACAAAACAAAAATTAAAAAGAGGAGGAGGAGAAAAGATGGAAAGAGATAGCCAAAAAAATAAAAATAAAAAATCACAGAGGGGCACCTTCAAGGTTCTCAAAGAAAGCATAGCACTGCAGGCACAGATGTTCTAGGAGAGAGGAGGGAGAGATGATGGAAGGACATATGGACAGGGGCCTCTTGCCCCAGGTGATAGTCACTCAAGAACTGTGTTTCTATTATGAAAACTCACCAAGCTAGAGGCTTATAAGTGGCATCAGTGCTTTTGTGTTACATTCTGTTTAACACAGACTTCGTGCCTAAAGAGCCTGGGGAGACAGCTCAGCAGCTGAACACGGGGAGGACAGGAGTTCAGGTCAGAGTTCAGATCCCTAGAGCCTGAGTAACAGCTGGGTGGACATGGAGGGTCATCTGTAACCCCAGCTCACAGGGGTGGGAGTCAAGGAATGTCCAACAAGCTGTCAGCCGGACTAGCTGAAAAGGTAAGCTCCAGATTTACCAAAACGTCCTGCCTCCGTGTTATATAAGGAAGTGAGCAGTCAGGGAGGTCACCTGACCCCTTCCTCTGGCCTCCAATTTAAGGTACATATATGTGCACACACACACACACACAAATCTGCATACACACATGTAAACATACATGCACACATGCTCATAGAGGAGGGCATGTGTTTGGGCCCAGCCCTGGTGAGGCAGAGGCAAGCAAACTGATGTAAGTTCAAGGCCAACCTGGTCTACACAGTGAGTCTCTTGGCTAGTCAGAGCTACGTAGCAAGAGCTTGTCTTAAAAAAGAAAAACAAAACAAAGCTAGGAGTTATCCTTGGTTCTTCATCTTCATAATCTACGCTTAGTCCTTCAGAAAATCCTCTTCCAATCTGTAGAATAATTTTATCTACTTATTTTTTTTTTGAGACAAGGTTTCAAAAAAGGTTACCTTACTGTCTGTAACTGGGGTCCCATGGGTCCTGATCACCTCCTCTGACCTTTCTGGGAATCAGGTATGAAAACAGTGCGAAGACAATAATAATAAATATAAAAGGAAAGCTCATTCCCGAAAAGAACGTGGTAATTGCTGTGAGGGTGATTACCCGCTTTCTGAATGGATTTGCTGCCAGGAATGCATGTCTGATTCTGTAACCTGCTCAAAACTCTGTGGGGCAGGAGAGTTGGCTCAGCACTTAAGAGCACTTGCTGCTCTTGCAGAGGACCTGGGTTTGATTCCTAGTACCCACAAGGTAGCTCACAACCATCTGTATGTAACTCCAGGTCCAGGGGATCCAATCTTCTTCTGGCCTCTCTGGGCACCAGACACACACATGGTACACAGACATCCATATAGACAAAACAAACATACATATAAAATAAAATAAACACATCTTACTTTTAAAAGCCCACCACTAATCTGGGCAAGGCGGCAAACACCTTTAATCCCAGTAGAGACAGGCAGATCTCTGAGTTCAAGGCCAGCTTGGTCTACAAAGTGACTTCCAGGACAGCCAGAGCTACACAGAGAAACCTTTTCTTGAAAAACGAAAACAAATAAACAAATTTAAAAATATATAAAAAGCCCATAGTTGAGAAAGTTACAGGCCTTAGGGGAAAACTTACTATTTGTGTTTTGTTAAATAGGTATGTAGTCAAACGACCTTGTAAAATGTTGGTATTTATGCCCTTAGACTGGTGATGCTCTCGGCCTTAGTCAGAGAAACTTCTGTCTGCAGTGGGTAGCAGTTAATGCAGAGGTTCATAAAGGTCAGCGATGATGAGGATAAGTGACAGTTGAAGGTTTCGCCCTAAAGGAGACATCTCCATCACCTCTTCCACGGCCCTCGGAACACCATGGGAGAGGCAGAGCAGGGGTAGGGATTTAGCCCAGTGGGAGAGCACTTGCATGGCAAGTGCCAGGCCTTGGGTTTGGTCCTCAGCTGGGGGATGGGGTGGGGAAAGTAGGAACAGGCAAATAACAAACAGCCGGTTCATGCCCTTATTCCCAGTGCTGGAGAGTCAAGGGCAGGTGGAGCTCTGTGAGTTCCAGGACAGCCAGGGCTATGTAGTGCCTGGGGGTGGGGGGGCGGGCAGAAGGAGGATGGGAAACACTGTTGTATGGAGCAGCGGGCCCGCTTCCCACCACCAGGCTCCGGCCACCGGCTAGCTTTACCCAAAATGATTACATGGAAACTGTATTTTTTAAAACACTGTCTGGTCCATTAGTTTTAGCCTTTTATTGGCTAACTCTTACATCTCGATTAACCCATTTTTAATAATCTGTGTAGCACCATGAGGTGGTGGCTTACCAGAAAGGATCTTAACCTGCGTCCATCTTGGAGAGGAGAGCTATAGCGTCTGCCTGGAGAGGAGAGGCATGGCGTCTGTGTTGGGTGGGAGCATCATGGCGATTGACTGACTTGGCTTATTTCTCCCAGCATTCTGTCTGTCTACTCCGCCTACCTAATTTTCTGTCCTATTAAAGGGCCAAGGCAGTTTCTTTATTAACCAATGAAATCAACACAAAACAGAAGACTCTCCCACCTCAAAACAGTGTTGTGAGCCACTATTCTCTGGACATGGCATGGCTGTTACAATCATGAACTCACAGCATCTGTGGCTACCTGAGCACACACACACACACACACACACACTTGTGCAATACACTTATGCAAACACACACACACAAATAAAATGTATACTTTCTTTTGAGACAGGGTCTTTTTATGTGTCTCTGGTTGTCCTGAACTTGCTGGATAGACCAGGCTGGGCTTTACCTCAGAGATGGCTTTGATCCCCTAGTGCTAGGATTGAAGGTGTGCACCACAAGGCCTGGCAGTAAAATCTTAAAAAGAAGGGAGCCCCTCTAATCCTAAATGGTCAAATCAAAACATACATGCACACGAGTGACACTAACTAGGCTCATCAGGTTGTATTTGTGTGTGTCTGACAACAACAGCTAAAGAGATTGTGATGGGCGGGGGGCACAGGAGGAACTGGAGGGGGAGAGGAGGGCATGGTGTTAAAACAGGACTCATGTATGAAATTCTCAAAAAAAAAAAAGTTAAAAAATAAAATCCCAGGTGTGGTAGCACACACACACTTTTAATTCCGGACATGGGGGGCAGAAGCAGGCGGATCTCTGTGAGTTCAAGGCCAGCCTAGACTACAGAGTGAGTTCCAGAACAGCCAGGGCTACATAGAGAGACCCTGTCTCAAAGAAGAAAATGAAATGAAATAAAGTGAAAGGTCAGTAAACGTCACGGGGAGATGAGAGGGAGGACGATGGGATAAAGGGAACCATAACACTTGGTACACATCTCCGAAACCACCAGAGAAGCTGGTGAAATGAAAAGGATTGATTGACCCAAGAAGGAAATGCTATTGCAAGTTGACATATAAGCAGCCAGAGGTCACGAGGCTGCGGCAGTGATTTGTCAGGTCTTTAGTGACTCATTAATTAATCTTCTGTCATTTATCGGTTGTAAAGAGTGAAGTGCAGTCGAGTGCTCCCACACACCCACTGCAAACTGAATTCAGTAGCTGTTTCCTGACCAGACTTCCTTTCTCCACCTGCCTCTGAGGCCTGCTTCATCACCCTGCTCTCAAGCCAGGTGTGTGGCCTCTGCACTCCTTCGGAAGGGCCTGGCATTCACCTTACTCTCTTTTTGGAGACAGGACCTCATGCAGTCCCGGCTGGCTACACAGCCGAGGATAACGTCAAACTCCTGATCCTCCTGCCTCTGCCTCCCACGTGCTGGGATCACAGGCACAAGACCTGCTTTGGGCTCACATCAGCTTCACTCTTTGCTCAATAATTAATACATTCACCTGCTCTACATTTTTCTTTATTTTCAATTTTATTTTGTGAACAATACGTTAAACTATCCAGTACAGGATTTTGCACTCTCACTATTGGTGAGACATGCCCATAATTTGTTGGTATTAAATACCTCTACAATGTTGTGTAACCATCACCACTGTTTCCGAGAATTTTTCATTGTCCTCAACAGAAACTCTGACCCATTAAGCAATCACTCTCCATTTCTGCCCTGCAGATAACCCTGCTGCTGTGTATCTTTATGACCGCCTGTTCTGATGCCCCACACAGCGCAGTCCTACGGTATTCGCCCTTTCATGTGAATGCACTTGATTCAACGTAATGGGCTCAAAGGTTTGCCCATGTTGTAACATGCACAGGCATTTTCATTCCTCACTGCTGTGCTGGTGCAGGCCAAGGATCTTGGTACTCGCGAGGCTGAGGCAGAAGGATCGCCGAAAGTTTGAAGCTAGCTGGGCTGCATATTGAGTTCAGGGCCAGTCAGCGCTACTGAGTGAGACAGGGTCTCAAAAAAACAAATAGGGGCTGGGGATGTAGCAGGCTGCTTGCCTACCATTCGCAAAGCCCCGGGTTCAACCCCCAGTAGCACATAAAGCTAGGGGCGGTAAGTACCGCTAATCCCCACATTTGAAAGGCGGAGGCTGGAAGATCGCACATTTAAGGTCATCCTTAGTTAAGTTGTGAGTCCAAGGAAAAGCTGGGGGCAAACTTAGACCTGGTCTCATAAGGTAAATAATAAATAAATAATGAAAATACCTGGATTCTTGGACAGACATAGGGGTGCATGTCTTTAATTCCAGCACTGCGGAGGCAGAGGAAGCACGATTGTGGGTTTAGGGCTGGCCTGAACTCCATAGTAACGCTTTGTAGTAAAATCCACACAATAAGGGCCAGGCATGGTGATGCACACCTTCAATCACAGCCCTCAGAAGGTGGAGGAAGCTGAATCTCTGGGAGTTCAAGGCCAGCCTGGTCTACACAGCCAATTCCTGGCCAGCCAGAGCTACACAGTGAGACTCTGTCTCAAAGCAAACAAACAATAACAAATATATTACTTACATACATATATGTATATCACAAAAAAGCTTCCCATCATGACTCTTTTGTAGGACAGTGTCGGGAAGTCAAATTTAGGACAAGCACCTACGTTAAGCAAACACTCTGCTACTGAGTACACATCCGCCCAGTCATGGGACGGTTTAAGTGGCATGAATTGCATTCATAACGTTGCGCAATCACCACCCTTTTCTGTTTCTAAAGTGTTTGCATCATCCCAGACAGAGCCTCTAGCCACTAAGTAACTTCTCATCTTCTCCTTCTAGTCTCTGGGCACCCTAGTGTACTTTCTCTCTCTAGGTGCCTCGGGTGAGAGCAATGCTACAATTCTTGTCTTTCTGTATCTGGCTAATTGAAATCACCAAATTATCTTCAAGGTTCATCTGCTTTGTACCGTGTATCAGAAATTCAGTGTGGGGTGTGGAGCATGGCTTGCAGGTTAAAAGTGCATGTTCAAGTGCGTACACATCAGAGCACGACTCTCAAGAGTTGGTTCTCTTCTTCTGCCTTGTGGGCTCCTGGGATCAAGCTCATGCGGTCAGGCTGGGCAGCAAATGCTTTTGTCCTCTGGGCCATGTTGCAGAACCCTTTCCTTTCTCAGCTTTTTGAAATGTCCCATTTGATTTCCCTTTTTCCTTCTTATATTTTCTTGGTGGCTCTCACCCACACTGTATGTGCTCGTGTACGTACAGGTGGACCTGAAGCAGCTGATGTTGAGAGTGGTCCTTGATCACTCTTTCCTCTCCGTTGAGTCCAAAGCTCACCTCATTACAGCTAGCCAGCTTGCTCTGAGCATCTCCAGCCTCTGCCTTCACCATGCTGGAATCAGGTGGGTTCCCTTGCTCACTCAGAAGTTGTATGCGTTCTGAGGATGTAAACTCTGGTTTTCACACCAGTGCTTCTTTCACAGACCCATCCCCCCAGCTTCACCAGCTTCCTGCAGTTTTTTTTTTTTTCTGTTTGTTTATTTGGTTTGGTTCAGATAGGAGAGCACTACACAGCCTTGACTGGCCTAAAACTGGCTGTGTTAATCAAGTTGGCCTTGAACTTGTGATTCTCCTGCTTCTCACTCTAAGGTGCTAGGATTACAAAACACCCAGTCACTCTCTTTAAAGTATCTATTTTATTTTTATTTATTTAATTTATTTAGCTGTTTAATTTTTTTTTTCCAAGACAGGGTTTCTCTGTTTAGCCCTGGCTGTCCTGGAACTTATTTTGTAGAACAGGCTGACCTCAAACTCAGAACTGGTGGGGATTGTGTGTACAAGTGAGTGCAGGTGCCGGCTAAGTCCAGAAAAGTGTGCTAGATGCCCCAGAGCTGGAGTTACTGGCTACTGTGAGCTGCCTGATATGGGTGTTGGGAACCTAACTTGGGTCTACGAGAGTAGTATGTGCTCTTAACCACTGAGTTATTATTCCAGCCTGTACCCTGCCCCCTCCTAAGAGTTTGAATTCTGATTATCAATATTCTCAGAACTGGCATCCTGAATATCAGGTGTAATGCTGCCTATCCTTAAAGGGTGCTGGATTGTGTGGCTTTCCAGATACTGGCATTGTAGGTGTGAGCCAACACCCCTGTCCCAGGCTCTTTCCAAAGTGCATGCTCTCTATTGTGCATGCTCACTGAAATTTCTGCTCCATTGTTTCTGAGGTCAGTCAATGACCTGGAAAAAAGCCTGCTTTACATGGCTGACATGGAAGCGGATGGGAAAGAAGTATTGTGTCTTTAAATTCCCTGCACCTGGGAAGCCCCTTCAGTTTATGGGGTGGAGCTGGGGCGAGACTTGGAGACAGCTGAGAGTTACTGAAATTTACCAGCTTCGTTACACTCTCCTGGATGCTACACTGTTCACTGAGACAGCAGGACCCAAAAGAAGTTGCTGTGGGCAGGTCTTGCTGACTTGAGATGCAGAGGGATGGATTCCAGTGCTTCCTAACCCTCCATCTGTTGAAAGGGGCTGCTAGTTCATCCCAGCCGCCCAGAACTAAAATAATCATACAGAAACTGTATTAGTTAAATCACTGGTTGACCCATTAGCTCTAGCTTCTTATTGGCTAACTCTTACATCTTAATTTAGTCCATTTCTATTAATCTGTGTATCACCACGTGGCTGTGGCTTACTGGGTAAAGTTCCAGGTGGGCATCTGTCTCCAGTGGGGCTACATGGCTTCTCTCTACTCCACCCTTCTTTCTCCCAGCATTCAGTTCCATATTCCCCTCCTACCTCTGCTCTGCCCTGCCATAGGCTCAAACCAGCTTGCTTTATTAACCAATCATATTCACAGCATGCAGAGTGGAATCCCACTTCATCTGTCCATTTGAGTGTTGTTTAGTTTTCTTTGGGATAAGGTCTCGTGTAGCCCAGGCTGATCTGGGATTCCCCTGTAGTAGGGAATAACCTTGGACTCCCAATCCTCCTGCCTCTATCTTCTAAGTGCTAGGATCACAGGCATGCGCCATCACTGCCCAGCTCTGCCTCACATCTTAAGTCTGGAATTACAGGCGTGTGCACAGTAGAGAGCAAAGCTGGGGTGTGTACACTTTCTGTAGGTGAGCAAGCAGTCTACCAACCCGGCCACGAGTCAAGATTTCATCTAGCGTTTGAAGACAATCTTGGCTTTCTCTATAATCTTCCTCAATATGAATTTTTAAATTTTGTTACACTCATATTTATTGTGTGTAGGTACACACATGTGTAGGGTCGGAGGACAATTTGCAGGAGTCAGATCTCTCTCTCCTTCTACCATGTAGGACTTGGGATGGGACTTAGGTCGGCAGGCTTGACAGCAAGTGCCTTTACTATGGCATCTCATCAGTCCCTTTCAGTGTTCCTTAGCCTTTGTCCACTGCCTGATTCCAAAGCCCACAGTTTTAGAACTTGCTGCAGCAGGACCTGATTCTTGGTATCTATATTCTTTTTCTTTAAATGATTTATTTATTTATTATGTATACAACATTCTGCCTCCATGTATGCCTGCACGCCAGAGGAGGGTGCCAGATCTCAGTACAGATGTTTGTCAGCCACCATGTGGTTGCTGGGAATCGAACTCAGGACCTCTGGAAGAGCAGCCAGTGCTCTTAACCACTGAGCCATCTCTCCAGCCCCCGGTATCTATATTCTTACTAGTTTTTATTAGTGATCAGTTTTTCCACAGTTTTGCGGTGTAGCCCAGGTTGCCCTCAAGCTCTGGGTCTTCCCCAGTCTCCCCAGGACGGGGACTAACATGGTTTGCTGCTCGGCCTGATGCACAGTTTCACGACTTTTCTGTTGTAGCTGCAAGAACGAGCTGGCCCTGGGCTAAGGGGTGGAGATCAGTCATAGAGTGTTTGCCCTAGCGTGCATGAAGCCCTGGGTTCAAACTCTAGCACCGGAAAAAAAAAAAAAGCCACACCACAAATTTAGTACTTGGAGCAACACAGATTTATTGCATCAAAATCCTGTTATCTCACCATTCTGTAGCTGATGTGGGTTCCATGGAACTCAGATCAGAGCCATGTTTCCCCAGGGGCTGTGGGGAGTGATCGGTACATTTCAATCCTTTGACTGTAGGTTACCTTGCTGGTTGGTGCCTGATTGTCCCTACTTCTGATGCCACCTGGATTCTTTAACCCCTGGTTCAGGATAAAGGACCTCATTCTCTGAATAGCTCTGATTCCCGCCTGCTTCACCTGCTTTCCCCCCCTTACATTGGCCCAGCAAAATGATCTGTTATAAAACCTCTAATTTAAGATCCTTCTCTCTAATTTCATCTGTCAAATTCTTTCTGCCACCATGAATGTCTTTGTGGGGCCATTTTTCTGCCTACCACACCCCCTCTAGGAGCCACTAACTGTGTCTCTTCTTCCTGCTACCCACAGTGCTTTCTTCCCCTCGGAATCAGAGCACCCTAGATCTGGCACAGGTTGAGATCTGGGTCTCCGCCGCTTGCTTGTGTGTGCTTGTCTCCCCTCCTCTGCTCACTCCACTCATCCTGAAGGTCCCAGACCACAGCTGGCCGTAGTCCCTGCCTCAGAGGAATTGTGTTTTCAAGTCTCTTTCGACAGCAGATGCACCTCCGCTTGTGAGCAGGCGAAGGAGGAGCCAGGTCTGCTGTACCCATGGAGTGCACGCTCATACACACACCCGCTCATACCTGCTCACACCTGCTCATACATGCTCACACCCACTCATACAAGTTCATACTTGCTCATAACGCTCATACGCACTCATACACGCTCATACATGCTCATACCCGCTCACACCCACTCATACCTGCTCACACGTGCTCATACTCGCTCATACATGCTCACATATGCTCATACCCACTCACCCCGGCTCATACATGCTCACACCCACTCACACCTGCTCACACCTGCTCACACCCACTCATAACGCTCATACCCACTCACACACGCTCAAACACACTCAAACATGCTCATACCCGCTCACACCCATTTTGTAGGGCCAGCAAGCAGGCGAGCTCATCAAGCCCTGCAGGATGCAGAGGGGACCTTGCAAGAGGCTGACGAAGCTTTATCTTCAATGTCCTTCACTCTCAGGCCTTGAGAAGGGCTCAAGGAACATGTCCACATGGACGTGTCATTGTGGAAAACCTACAAAGTTAAGATAACATAAGAACCGGCAAGATGGCTTATTGGGTATAGAGGCTTCCAATTAGGCCTGATGACCTGAGCTTGACCCCTGGAGAGAACCAACTCCTGCAAGCTGTTCTCTGTCACATGTACCCATCATGGTAAACATTTGTAAGCTTGCGCGCACACACACACTCAAATCAACCTAACATGTCCTGATTTCACTCAGGATCTCTGTCCTTTGCCCTCAGATTCCTCTCCAGCTGACATTTGAGAATGTCAGCTGGAGAACAATGGAGGAAATTACCCAACACTGACTGACCTCTGGCCTCCACATGAAATTTAACAACAATGCTACCAGCAACCCATGTGTAACATTTATGCAACACTGCCAATAATGAGTTAGGAGAAACAAAATAACTTTCCTAAACAATCAACAAAATATAAATTTCATGTTAGAGAGAAGGCTGAATTATCTTCCTAGTCTCCGTATGAAAAAATTCACCTTCTAAATTATAAATGGGTTATCCTATTTTAAAAATATGCATTTTTATTTTTTTTAATATTTATTTATTTATTTTTATTATGTATACAGTGTTCTTCCTGCATGTCTGCCTGCAGGCCAGAAGAGAGCACCAGACCCCATTACAGATGGTTGTGAGCCACCATGTGGTTGCTGGGAATTGAACTCAGGACCTTTGGAAGAGCAGGCAGTGCTCTTAACCGCTGAGCCATCTCTCCAGCCCCAAAATATGCATTTTTTTAATGATTTATTTAACTTTATTTTATGTGCATTGGTGTGAAGGTGTCAGATCTCATGGAACTGCATTTTCAGACAGTTGTGAGCTGCCATGTGGGTGCTGGGAATTGAACCCAGGACCTCTGGAAGAGCAGTCAGTGCTCTTAACCGCTGAGCCATCTCTCCAGCCCCCAAAATATGCATTTTTAAAAAAGATTTATTCTAGGGACTGGAGAGATGTCTCAGTGGTTAAGAGTGCTGGTTGAAGCTGGACAGTGGTGGCGCACACCTTTAATCCTAGCACTTGGGAGGCAGAGGCACGTGAATCTTTGAGTTCGAGGACAGCCTGGTCTACAGAGTGAGTTCCAGGGCTACACAGAGAAACCCTGTCTTGAAAAACCAAAGAAACAAAACGAAGAATGCTGGTTGATCTTCCTGGGTTCAATTTCCAGTATCCATATGGTGGTTCACAACGATCTGTAACTCCAATCCTAGAGGATCCAGCACCCTCTTCTAGCCTCTCTGGGTACCAGGTCTGCATGTGAAACACAGTAAGTGTGCAGGCAGAACACTCATACCCATAAAATAAAAAACTTTTAATTTATTGTTGTTATTATTTTGTCCTTTTCTTTCCTTCCTTCTTTCCTCTTTCTTTCTTTCTTTCTTTCTTTCTTTCTTTTCTTTCTTTCTTCTTTCAAGATAGGGTCTCACTGTGTAGCTTGGGTTAACCTCAAACTCATTGTGGACCAAACTGGCTTTAAGTTCATAGAGATCCACCTGTCTCTGCCTCAGGCCTGCACTGGCATGCCTGGCTGGGATTTATTTTAGTTTTTCATGTGTATGTGTATGTGTGTGGGTGGTTATGAACACGTGAGTGTGAGTGACCTTACAGGCTGGAGGTAACAGATCTCCTGGAACTGGAGTTACAGTTGGTTGTCAGCCACCTGACAGACAAGGGTGCTGGGAACTTACTTCAGGTCCTTCAGAGAACAGAACACACTCTTAATCACCAAGCTATCTCTCAAACTAAAATTTATTTACCTGTATTTGTGCGTGCATGCGTGTGTGTGCATATGTGTGTGTGCATATGTGTGTGTGTGTGTGTGTGTGTGTGTGTGACAGAGATAGAAAGAGGACATGAGCAGGCCAGTGTGGGCATAACACAGTGAACTTGTGGAGGTCTGAAGATAACTTTTTGGGAGTCAGTTTCTTGCCTTCCTTTTGAGGCAGGATCTCTCTTATTTCTGTCACATATTGTGTCCAGGCCCATGTGATTCTGACAGGCTACTTTTCCTGCCTGTCTCTCACTTCACAGAAATGCTGGGATTTTATGAGTACTATTACATCTAGTTTTCCACACAAGTTCCTACTCATGTAGTCAGGTTTACACAGCAAGGAAGTAGTTTTAGGATTTTTACTTATTTTTTGTTTTATGAGACAGGGTTTCTCTGTGGGACAGCTCTGATTGTCCTGGAACTCACTCTGTCGACCAGGCTGGCCTTGAACTCAGAGATACACTTGCTTCAGCCTCCTGGGTGTTGGGTGCTGGGTGCTGGGATTAAAGGCATGCTCTATGACTGCCCAGAGTATTTTTCCCTCTTGAACCATCTCCCCGCTCATAGTTATTTTATGTAGAAGCCATTACACCTAGTGGTTGGAGCAGATGAAATTCAAGACTAGTTTGGTCCACATAGGGAGTTCTAGGTCAACAGAACTACCTACCAAGACCTTGTCCTAAAACAGAACAAACCAAAAGAAGTCAAAGCTAGCTGGGCAGTGGTGGTGCACGCCTTTAATCCCAGCGCGCAGGAGGCAGAGGCAGGCGGATCTCTGTGAGTTCAAGGCCAGCCTGGTCTACAGAGAGAGGGAGAGAGTTCCAGGACAGGTATCAAAGCTATAGAGAAACCTTGTCTTGAAAAATCCAAAAAAGAAAAAAAAAAGAGCTATGGCAGGAAAAACATTACAGGAATGTAACATGAAATTGCCATGAATGTTATTTTTTCTGGATTTACTATTACAATATTTGTCAGTTTAAGCCCCTTTTCTAGCCAGGTGTTGGGGCACAAACTGTAATACCTGCACCTGGAAAGAGGAAGCAGTGGGGGAGACAGCAAGATCAAGTCCAACCAGGGCTGTACGGTTAGATTCTGTCTTGAAACACACACGCAGACTCTTAAACTTGTTGTGATTTTTCTCATCTTGTTTCTTCTCAGAGATCAAAGCCAGGGCCTTATGCATGCTAAGCACAGAACTTGCCAACTGAGCATCAGCCCTGGCCTTTCCTCATCATTTTGATTTTCTTCCGTGTCTCTTTGGTTTGTAATTGGGATTTTCTTTTCTAAAACATAGGACTCTATAAACACCTGTTCGCAGGGACCCCTTCAACCTGGATCACCAATGGAAGACAGGGAGGAAAGGAGTGAGGGCCAACTCTCTCTTATTCCAGGGACCTTGAAGCTGTTTGGGCACCACAGCAATGTCTGAAGTTGCCACACAAATAAAGGCAGGTAGGGATACCTGATGGATCTAGGTTGGGGCTCTAGGGGCTGAGCTGGAGTGAGGATAGGGTTAGAGTTGGGAGCTTGGGTAGGAGTCAAGGACCTAAGGAGCGGCGACCCTGAAGCAGTGACCTCTTGGAGAGAGGAGACTTGCAAAGGAGCTGGAGCCAGCTGCTTTCTGCTGGGGGGTCTGTTTACTCATCCACCTGCCTGAAATGGAAACAAGGGAGTGGACCTACCCCACTGAGAGGGCAGTTATGCCTGGGACCACCTGCCCATCTATCCTTGCACTGCAACTTCCGCCTGCTGCCGCCTCTAACAGTGGGAGGGTCTAGACAGTCCCATGGATGCACAGGCTGGTACGCCAGCATAGGGCCCTGGGCCATTCCCCACCGCAGCTGACAACCAGAGAAAGAGGAGCATCTATTGGATCACCCAGACTGGGTGGGGGTTCCTTTTATTTGAATTTGTTCCTGGGAAGCCAGGCGCTGCAGGTGGCCCTCAATGTGGAGCAGGATGGCATCCAGCATGTGGAGGACCCTGAGGACCAGGGTGCGGTCTGAGACAACGGCCACCTGCCGTTTCCAGTGTCTGCAGGGACTGGGAGTCACCTGTGGGAGCTGAGGGTATAACAGCAGAGTAAGGATGGGAGGGGGCCAGGATGGACAGCAAAGTGGCTAGAGAGAAGAGACGCGGGGCAGTGCCAACGAGGCGGGAGAGACAGGGCGATGGGAGCGACCAGGGGCTGCGTGGTCTTGGAGCCCGTGAGGCTGAACGCAGGATGGGAGTATTAAATGGGGCACATGAGTCAGAGTAATGGCCCTGAGGAATGGCTGGGGATGAACTGGTTGTAGCCTTGTTCCATAGAGATGCAAGGCGAGGGGCGAGGACAAGGTCAGGCAGGAGGGCCCACAAGGCCCTAAGTCAGGTTGATAGGAGGACATGGGCCCATGGGGTGTGAGCAGAAGCAGGTGTTATAAGGGACAGAAGGAGCTGTACTCACCTGATCCTTAATGACCTGAGATCGCCACCGCTGGAACATCATACGGCTGATAACCAGCATCATAGTGGTGGTGATTGTGATGCCAGCCACGGGGTAGATGCGACTTCCTCCCAGGGCCATCCAGTAACCAGGGCAGCCCAGACTGCTCCTGCAGCCATCCAGGCCATTTGGCTGGCAGCCCCATGGCTGCAAGTCCAGTCCCACTTGGTACCAGAGGGGCCGTGACCAGGCATGGCTAGGGACAGGCATCACCAGCAGGGACAGCAATGGCACTAAGAACAGTGAGTACAGCATGGCTGTGGCTACTGCGAGAGGCCGGAACCTGGGTACCTTGGCAACGGGCAAACACCCCTCCCCCAAGAGTAGGCCCCGCTGAGGCAGCAGGTTCCAGCTAGGCCCATAGCCTTTCAAAATACAGTTTGGCCGCATGATGGGACATGGGGGCTAATAGTGCAGGTCTAGTGCCTGGGGCCCATCCTCCCAGGTGGACTAGGTATGATAGGAACACCTCTTCCATGCTGGCCTCCAACTCCCCTGTCATCCCCCCGAATCTAAGCACCCCAATGCCTATGCTTTTAAGGTTCAACATCCTCTACTGGGCTAGCAACTGCCGGGCCGGTAAACCAGAGTGCACGGGAGCTACCAGCAGCCTCCCATACCCAGTCCAGCTCTTCTCATCAAAATGCACTGCAAGGACTCATGGGTGTGGCTCCCTTGAAGACCCCTGCTGGTTGCTGCCCCTGCCTTACCTAGGCCTCTCTCCCTGCTGGCTGCTGCCCTTCCTCACCCAGGCATCCCTTAACACTCTTCCTTGTTCAGGGAGTATGGTTTCCCTCCTGCAAAGTCATCTTCTTGACGTTAGAGCGTCATGCACCGCCAGCACCCCTCCCATGACCTCCTTGGTGGTACGGTCCACTTTCTCTAATATGACCCCACATTCTTTCCTTTGGAGCCTTTCTGGCTACCTACCCAGTCATCTTTAGTGTCCAGCTATAAAGAATACACCAGCTTCCTCCTAGCACCCAACCAAGGCCAGTCTGACAAGTTCTTGTTTCAAGTCTGCCTCTGGCTCAACGTCTTCATTCAAACAATATCTGTCGATTGCCCAAGCCTGGGGCCAGAATGCTGCCTGACAGAAGTCAAGCTCTGCCTTCCTGGGCTGAAGTTTTGGCGGGAGCAGAGCTGGCTTGTAAACACTACAGTGCCAGGCACAGGCAAATGCCATGATAAAAATAGAGACAGGCAAGGGTGCCTGGGATATTTGGAGGGCAGGGAGCCTTCATGTGCCGTTGGGAACTTGCCCGGGGCCTAACACTGAGCTTGGCACCTGGAGCACACCTGATGAATAGAGAAATTCTTGTGTTCTGGGCAGGTGAAGTGGGTACTACATTGTTCTCGACATTTCCACACGTCTGCTTGGTTAACTCAGCAGGCCACTCAGGAGGCTGGGCTTCCTCACCCATCAGGGGCCCACTGCCCCGTCCTTCTCCCCACAGGATCAGCGGCCTCACATGCTGTCGGTGTCTTATGCCAGAAATCAGCCAGTTCTTGGTCGATGGTGTCCAGCCAATCTCAAGGCTGAACTCTATGAGTAAACACCGACTTTTAAGTCCAGCAGCAGACCCTGAGAATGGCGCTCAGGGGTTCGCTCTACATCCCCCAGAAGCACCAACTCTGCCTCTTATCAGGTTACCCTCGGGAATAGCTTAGTCCCGAGCTACAGCTCTGATTCCATTCATTTTTCCATTTAAAGCTAAAGGGCGGTCTATGCAAAACGGAAGAGAACCTTGAGTCTGTAGAATCCCAGTCCAGTCTGGGCCCGGAGCTGCCCTCTCTGCATGCTCTCTGCCTGGCCCTGACCTCCCTGAGTCTTACCCCCAGCTCTGTCTACTGTAGTGTTTCTAAGCTGGCTTGGGAGTCTGAGAGTTGAGGACGACGCTCTAGCCACACCCTGAACACACCACAGCAGGGCCTGAAGTTGGACAGACACATTTATTCCCAGAGCTGTAAATCCACATCAGCTCCCTCCCAGCACCCAGCCAAGGCCAGCCTGACTGCAATACCCTGCCCAGGCCTGTAGCACCAAACTCAGGGCATCCATGTGCTCTATGTGCACAGACATGGACCGGAGTCCTGGGGGGCACCTGGAGGTGACCCAGAGGCAGGAGTTTCATGAGGGTGACCTGTCACAACCTCTAGAGGTAGTCAATCTCCAGCAGCAAAGTCAGAGTTTGGTGGCCTGTGCGGGCGGCAGAGGAAGTTTCAGTTAGTTTCCAAAGGACATATATGAAGCCCTGCTCATAAGTCAGCACACACACACGCACACATACACACACGAGGGGAGAGCAATGGGTTCAGTGTAGCCAGAGCCCTGGGCAATGGCATGGACTTTCTGGAGTTGGGGTCAGGGTGGGGATAAGCAACAGATTAACAAAACTGCTCAGTGGGCCAGAGTCAGCTTACCAAAACAGGGCTCTTAGGGCCAGGCTTCCGGTGGTGGAGGGCAAAGGTCACAGCGTCATGGACAGAGGCAAAAAGATGCTGCTTAGTGATAGAGTCATCGAAGAAGTGTCCAGCCTCAAGCTGGGTGACCACAGGACCTGTGGGCAAGGAGATCCTGACACTCAGTCCACAGGAGACCCAGTCCCCAGGCACCCACAGGATTCTCTGACCCCTGCTATCCGAGGCTACTTAGAGCTAGAAACCCAGTCACTTCTATATGTCTCTGTGTGTGTTTGTATGTCTATGTAAGTCTGTGTGTCTGTCTGTGTGTTTGTGTGTGTGTCTATGTAAGTCTGTGTATCTGTGTGTGTTTGTGAATATGTCTGTGTGTGTGTCTGTATGTCTATGTAAGTCTGTGTATCTGTCTGTTTGTGTATATGTCTGTGTATGTGTGTGTAGGGCTGTGTATGTTGAGGCTGGCTGACCAGCTAGCTCCTGGGAACCATCTGTCTCCACCCACCAAAGGCTAGCATTATAGGCATGCATAGACATACCTGGCTTATTTTACATGGTGCTGCGGGATTTGAACTCAGGTCCTCATATGTGGGGAGCACTGAACCCTCTGAGCTCAGCACTTACCCACTGAGTCATCTTCCTAGCCCTTCTCCTGACTCTTGACTCCTGGCTCCCAAGACCTGTAGTTTTCCTTGTGCCATCTGACAAACCCTTGACCAGAAGAGTCCCACCCTCTTGTCTGATGTTATCGCTATCCCCAGTCAACGTACTGTAACAGGCAGCGATGTACACTTCCACCTCGATCTCCCGGAAGTCATGGAAAATCTGCAGCAACAAAGAGGACTAGCATCAGAGGGCAGCAGCTGGGCAAGATTTAGTGGGGGAGTTCAGAGGTCTTGGTCAGTGTGAAGGCTCAAGGGGTCCTAGCCCGCCCACAGTTCCTTACGTTCTTCAGGGTCTTAATGCACACGGTGTCCACGAAGGAGAGAGTGCTCAGGTCTAGGATGAGGGTATGGAAGTCTGGCTGGGGTAGGCCCAGGGACTTCAGTGTGTTTACGGTTGGGGCCTTGACATCTTCTTGACTGCTGGTGACTGCATCCTCCAGCTCCTCCCTTCGGTACACCTGCAGGGGATACAGATGTGCTGAAGGACCATCCCTGATAGAGCAAAGGCAGGGCATGCACATGGCATACAGCGACACAGAGTCAGACGGAAGCTATAAATGCATGTAAAAATGCAGATATATGAAGGCATGCATGGGACACATAAGGACACAGACATGGGTTGAAAGGAGACAGGTGGATCTGTAACACAGGAGGACATGTAGGGACACAGGAATGCATACTCCAACATGCATAAACTTCTTGGACCAAAGCTTAATAGAGACACAAGAAGGGAGGGTGCTGGGAGATCATGTCCCATCCTTGGCTAAACAGGGTGGAGTGGCTAGGAGCCTAGGAACAGACAAGATGGCCACAGCATTGTTGTGTCCACACTCATTCACACACACCTTATCCCCTGACCTGTCTGAGTCTTTGGTTGAACTTGGTATCCCCCTCCCCTCTGCTAGATTTTCCCAATATTTCCATAAGCGTAGACTGTGGGGTCTTGTTATACCTATAAATTCAAGGTCAGTCTATAAAATCTAGGTCAGTCTGAGATTATAGACATGAGCCAGGAGAGAATCTGGTATCACAAGGGTCTTCCTGCAGCGTCTGAGCCATCATCCTGTTCCTCCCATCATTAGCCCAACACTTTCAAAGCCCACACTAGCGGCTTTTCTCATGTAACATGTCGGCACCCGCACCTTCGCGGTTCTGGGCCGTTCCCTCCTCCCATTTGTAGCCTCACCTTGGCCTCGGAACCCTCCACATCATTGCTTTTGATGTCTTCGAAGCCAGTGTTGATGTTGACTGAAACTGAGGCGATCTTGGAAGGGGCATCCTACGAGGGAAGACGGATGATTCGGAAAGTCATCCCAAGAGTCACATGACAACCATGCCAGGTGGACCTGGTACTGCCCCTGGCGTTGGGCAAGGAGCCACAGTAGGACGATGAAAGGGACCCTGCTGTGGTTCACGCTGTGACTAATACAGGCGAGGGGTAGAACATTTCCAGAGCTTTCCCTGCCCTGCCCAGGGCTGAACCAGGGTCTCCAGGGTGCTGAGGGAGAAAGGGGAGGGACAAAGGAGGAGAAATGACCGTGAGGGAATGGGACAAGGACCGGACTGGGAGAAAGGCCAAAGAGGATCACGAAATGGCTGGGGGTCAGGGTTGGGTTCCCAGTAGGGCTGGGCCAGGAGGAGCTGCTGAGGGGATGAGGGGGACTCCACCTGCTTCTGAGACTTCTTGGCTTTCTTCATTCGCTTCATCTTCATCTCCTGTTTTTTGATTCGCTTCTTTTTCTGGGAGACGAGGTGGTCCACGTCCACACCACACTAGAGACACAGTCAGAGGTAGGCTCTGGGTCCTCTGGGGAGAGGAGCGGCACTCAGACCCCCGCACACACACCAAACAGGGGGATCCCGGCCTCACCTTTTGCTTCAGCGAGTCACAGTAGAGCTCAGCATTGGCAAAGTAAATGGTGGCTGAGGAGCGAAAGACCTTCACACCAGGGACCTCCTTGGCCTGGAGATGAGTGGAGTCGGGGTGGCTGAGCCTTCCTTGCCTTCTCCCGCATCCTCTTCACTCAACTTGCCTCTCTTAGACAGCCTGCTACCCTCTGCCCCAGGCTGCGGCTGATACCCTTCCAGGAGTCTGGGCATTGCCTGGCTATACCACCCTAGCTCCTGTGCTGCACAGGTTCAGTCCCTCCCAACTCTCCTGTCTGTCACCAGGTTTTGGGGTTCAGCACTCAGCCCTCCTGTCCCTGAGTCTCCTGTCCCTGCCCTCTGCTGTTTTCTGCACGCAGACAGAAGAGCCACCCCAACCTGGCATTCCACTCCGACCTTCCCCATTCCATCCACAGCTCAGGTCTCCCCTGAGCATTTGGGCCTGGACCATGTGGGCCGCCTCCCAGCCCCACGCAGCTGCCTGCTCCCCTCATGTCTCCCACACCCAGACCCTCACTCTACTCTTTAGCCTGCCTAGTCGTACCGCACTCGGCTTTCAGGGCTCCAGGCCGAAGTGACGGAGCTTACTTTATTCCAGATTCTCACAAAGCCTTTGTTCGCATGACACGGCATAGGTTTTTTGTTTTTTGTTTTTTTGTTTTTTTGTTTTTTTTTTTTTTGAGATAGGGTTTCTCTGTAGCTTTTTAGAGCCTGACCTGGAACTAGCTCCTGTAGACCAGGCTGGTCTCGAACTCACAGAGATCCGCCTGCCTCTGCCTCCCAAGTGCTAGGATTAAAGGCGTGCGCCACCACCGCCCGGCCACAACATAGGGTTTTACACAAACTAGCAGGCGGGGACTTTTGATTCCCACTGAGCAGACGAGGAAACAACCTTCTCTACATTTTGTGCCCCCCACCCCCTATCCCATTCTTTTGACCCAGGGGTATTCTACAGCATAGGGCTTATGAGTCTGGCTCTAAGACTGTGCCAGTCACTCATGCAATGAATAGGGTCACACACTCAAACTCCTCTCTTCAAATTCGAAGAACCAAAGTCAAAATGCTTCCAGTCTGGGTGTGCACCCTGCATGGAAAGACATTGGCTACCTCCCTCTATGCTTCTTCTCCTTTGAGACAGGGTCTCGTACTGAACCTGGAGCTTACCAATTGGCTAGACTAGCTGGCCAGAGGGCCCTAGAGATCCTCCTGTCACTGCCTTCCGAGCACTGGGGTCACAGACATGCATGCTGCCATGCCTGGCATTTGATATGGGTGCTGGGGATTCATATTCGGGTACAGCAAATAGTTTATCCAGTGAGCCATTTTCCCAGCCCATCCCCCAGTGTTCTTGTCCATGTGGAGGAAATAAAAAGGGCCCATTTGTCTTGTCTGCCCCACCTCCCATTTAGCCCTGCCACTCACCCCTGAGTATTCTGCCACGTCTCTATAAATATCCGTATCTGGCACCTGCCCCAGGATAGAGTAATGGGGCCTGAGGAGAGAGTTGGGGGGTGGGGATGGAGAGAAGGAGGCAAAGAAAAGGCCATGAGAGGGGAATGAGGAACTTGGGGTGTCCCCAGAGATGTAAGGAAAGTTGTGGAGAGCCAGTGTGAAACTTACTCCCTCACCAGGCTGGAATTGGGAGTACCAAAAATGGTGGACTCACAGCTGCATTCGGATCACCACGAGCAGCAGGGAGAACACTATGGAAACCGCCAGGCCAATATCCAGGTTCAGCAGGATGGTAGCCACAAAGGTCACCAGCCAGATTAGCTGATAATAAAATGTCAGAGGTCAAAGGGTCCATTGGCACTAGAGGCCCCAAAGCCCAGGGCTGGGCTCCCAAGCTTCTCACCAGGTCCACTCGATTTGCCTTCCAAAGAGAGCAGATGTCAGAGAACTGCTTCATCATGCCCTTTAGATTCACAATAATCACAGCTGCCAGGACGGCCTGTAGCAGGGACAATGTCGCCAGGGTTGCTGAGAGGATCCACCACCCAGGCACGACCACCCATGCTGGCCAAGCATTTGGGCAGAGCCCAGCCCACAGCCAGCTACCACCCCACACCAACCTTAACCCCTTGGAGCTGATTAGAAACTTCTAACCCTTGACCTCTAATTCCAGATTGTATCCCCAGAGCTCAACCTCATATCTCTGAGTCCCTTAGATGGAACTAGAGTGACTGACTTGGGTCTGGCCAAGCTGAGGCTCTGAAGGCTGGCTGGGAGGGGTAGAGGCTCACCTTGGGCAGGTCTCGGAAGAGTTCCCCGAGTTTGAGGATAATGAGGAGGATGAAAAGGGAGGATACGGCTCCGGCAACCTACAGTGGGGGTTAGCAGGGAGTGAGGGTGAGGAGAAGCAGGACCACCCTGGCAGAACAGCATGCATACTCAGATGGAAACATGCCCACACACACACGCATGCTCATACCAAGGCCCACCTGTGTGTTGCCCCCGGTACCCTCCTGTACCAGGCTCCGAGACATGGAGCAGCTCACGGGGAAACACTGGAAGAAGCTGCCAATGAGGTTGCTGAGGCCAAGGGCCACCAGCTCCTGTGGGGGAAGTACGGTGTGAGAAGTCTATCTCTAGGCATATCTAGGATGACATACCCCCAACCCCCATCCCCACGCAATAATGGCCGCCAATGTTTGACTGTTGTCCCAAACATCCTATTCTCCTGCCCTCAGCCATTTCTAAGTACAGTCCAAGCCTTCTCTGTCTCTCTCCTATCACGTGGCCTTGTGTTCACCTGCACGACCCACATCACAGACCTGGTTACTGTCCACGCGGTAGCCATGCCTCAGGGCAAAAATATTCCCAAGCGAGATGGCGATGGCAAAGCCAACCACAGCAATGGCAAAGGCATTTCCCACGAGTGTGGCAAACAACTCTGTCTTGGGTGGCACCGGGGGTATCAGCCTGGGAGGAACACCTGTGAGGTCAGAGGATGGCCCTGGCTCTACCTGCCCCCCGCCCCGCCCCGTCCCTGACAGAACCAGAGCTCACCCTGTGGTGATGTTGCCCACCACGTCTACCTGGAATCTTTCACGGAGTTGAGCACCGAAGGAAATACCGGTGGCCCCAATGAGCTGTGGGGAAAGGATGGAATTAGGGCAGGGAGGTCCTGCAATCTCCTAAGGGAGAGAAGCTTAACCATTACGGTGGACAAAAGCTTTGAGGGATGAGAAGTTGTGGGTAGGCTGAGAGGTAAGCACTACCATTTGAGGAAGGAGATAAGCTGTCAAGGGTGGTAAGAAGCCAATCTAGGGCAGAAACCCTGACAGTGGTCACTCCGTCTGGCCCTGAAATACCTCGAGGTTGTATCCTGGCCGGATCTACCCTAACATCCACCCTTCTCCTCTGTCCACCATTCCCTGGTACGCGAACCAACCGTGAGCAGTTCCCCAGGTATGGGCAGGGGCAGATAGCGCTTCAGCTTCTCATTCAACAGCTTCACCAACACAAGCACCACTCCTGCTACAAGTGCCGTGACCAGGGTGCCGGGCACCGTCTGGGGCAGCTTAGCGCAGACCTCCAGCACTGTCTGAGGAGAAGAGGTGTTACAGCCAGCATTCAAGGTCATGGGCGCAGCACCTACCCACCCTGGCTCCCACCCTCACTCACATAGATAACGGACAGTGGCCCAGAGTGACTGTTCAGTTTGATGCCAAACACATACTTGAGCTGTGAGACGAGGACTTGCACAGAGGCGGCTGTGGTGTAGCTGCGGACCAGAGGCTCCGACAGGTAGGTGACCACAAAGCCGAAGTGCACCAGGCCCAGCCCCACCTGTAGGCCAGTCAGGGAACATCAGGGGGCAGAAATCATGAAGCAAGTGGAATCAGAGGGAATGAGGAACAGCAAGAGGACACAGTGTAAGTCCAGGCAGCTAGGGGGACGGCCGTGCCGTACCTGGAAGAGGCCAACCAGGAAACTGAGCGTGTAGGCCACCTGCACCCGGGCATCATCAACTGTGGCGTTCAAGCCTTGCACGAAGGCCTCGTCCGCAGTCAAGGATTCTGTCACGCCGCCCACCATCACAGACATGACAGCAAAGGTCCCTGAAGGGGCAGGACGGGACAGGTCAGAAGGAAGAGGATGCTGTCCCGCTCTGGAGCCCCAATTTTAGCTAAAGAGGCCAGCAGACAGATATCCTTGGATTACGGTTGTGCAAACGGAGGCAGTACTGGTCAGGTACGGCCAAGGTCAGAAGCGAACCTTGAGCTCACATGCTTGCCCCTAAGGCTAACCGGGCTAATCCTGGCCCCATCTCACCACCTAGTCTCACCAGTGTCCAGTGTTCTGCAACACAGATTCTCTGGGAGCAAGAGAAGGATCATGGACAGGCTGGACGGGCCTCTAGGAATTTCCTGGCCCCATGGACTGCCTCATCCACCCTGAAGCCAGAGCTTTGAGATATCCTGAACCTGTAATCTCTACAGTCGCTTCCCTAGGACTTCTTGGGGTGACCCATATGCCATTCTCTTAGTGATCTAGCACCCACACCGTCCTAGTCCCCAAGCTCCCCTGCTCAGCCTGCCACTCCCCTCCACAGAAGACGGCCTCTATGGAAAGCTAGGCCTGACTCCACTTACCCACAGAGATGTGTCGAGAGGTACCAAATAGGAAATAGACGAAGACGGGGTAAAAAGAACTGTACAGGCCAAACATAGGAGGCAATCCCGCCAGGAGGGCGTAGGCTAAGCCTGCAGGTAGAAGGGTGCAATGCAGACTTGGAGAGAGAGTAGGGTCTCAGAAAGGTGGGGGATCCAAACCCTGGGTTCAAGGGCCATAGTTCCAAGGGCAGAGGTCGTGGCTCCTGGTTTGGCCTTTCACAGACCACAGAGCTTGCAATCCAGGCTGTTGAAGGGAGCTCACCCTGTGGAAGCTGCATGATGGCCACGCTCAGGCCAGACAACAGGTCACCCAGGAGCCAGTCTCGCACAGGATAGCGGGGTAACCAGCCCAAGACCGGAACGTAATGGAGCAGAAGAGCATGGGCCCGAGCACGGGAGCACCTGGGGACATGAAGAGTTCATCAGAGACAGAACTCGGGCCCTGCCACAACACCCCATACCTCAACCCCTCATCGTTACCGAAACCAAGCTCGCCACTGGTAGGTCTTGGTCACCGGGCCCCAGTGTCCCAGATCCTCTAGCTGCTCCTGGTCCAGCAGAGGCCTCTCCACATGGTAATCTCGTCTCTGCAGCTCCATTTCTTGTGTGGTAGACAGCAGTGCCTGTGTCTGCTGTGTCCCGTGGTCTAGAGAGGTGGGACCACAGACATACACTGAGGATTGCCCCTGTCCCAACCTTTCCTTCACTCTACCTGGGTCCACAGAGTCACATACCTGAGTTTTCCAGGCTCAAAGATCAAGGATAGAGCCAACCCTGCTGGTCTCTGAGGGCCCCGTGTTCACACCCAGACAGGGGCAGTACCTGAACTTTGGCTGCTGGAAGGCGCTTTCTGGGCCAAAGTCTCTCCAGGAGGGAGAGTGGGATGAGCATGACCTACACATCCAGCTCAGGTGTGGCTGCTCAGTCCTGAGTACCACTTCAAGTCCACGTCCAGGTCGGGGTCCACATTCAGACTGGCAATTTCTCCTAGCCCCTACCTCTCAGCCCCTTGCCTTCCCTGAACCAATTCCTCTTCCAGCTGTACCACAGAGCCTGCATCGCGGCAGGGAGCATGTAAGATCTGTAAGCAATACTGCCCCCAGGCTTCGGGACAGAACCCACCTACACACCTCAAGTTTCAGGGTCCAAGCTCTCACCTCCAGACACCCCCTTGAAATAGGAAAGATTCGCCTGGAAACAGGCGTTTTCAGAAGCCAATCCAACCTAGAGGGAACCCTGCCCAGACAGCCATCACCAGCCAGGCAAGTTCTGACCTGGGGGTGAATCCCTCACCTACCGGGAGGCACCTCTGGGAGAAACTTTACCAAAGAATAGGGGCTGGAGGAAGGGAAAGGTTCTCTCTCATCTGTCTCATCTGGGGGAGTTCTCTCAGAAGAAACTGAGCTGGGGAGACTCCATAAGGAATGCAGCTCTCCTCTGCGAATTTCGGGGGTGGGGGTAAATCTGGCGGGAGAACTAACATTTGGGGAAAGTTTTCACCGGTCAGTTGTGATCTGGAAGCAGCTATAACCAAGGGAGAGGATCCCACCAGAGGGGTAGGAACTCACCTGGGAAGAGCCTCTAGCCTGGGTATCCACGTTGGAGGGCGCAGAGAAAGTGCAAGGAAGATCCTCAGAGGTTCTGTGCACCTCTGGCTCACGGAGACCTCAGGGCCCCCTCTCCCTCTCCTTCGAGAGCTCTAAGTCTTCTTAAAGGGCCCTCCCCTTACCAGGCAGCACGCGCCCGGGGGCGGAGCCTTGCTCTGGCACCGCCCTTTGGGAGGGTACAAAGGCCCTCAGCACCAGAGGGCTCAGAACCACGCGGGCTCCGGCCGCGCCTGGTCTAGGGACTGGCTAGACCCTGCTTAGCAGCGGTCTGTCTCCCGAGCCCAGGCACCCAGCCGGCGCACCTCCAGGACCTGGGCTCCTTGGCAGGCAGCAACCTCCCTGCGGCCCCCTCATTAGGACTCCAGGGACTTTCGGTCAAGAGCTAGGGTCGCGCCGGATCCCACACCCATCCCTCGCGGCTGATGGACAACCACCCGCGGAAAATCGGCAAGGCGGTAAACTGAGGCTGTGCAGGCGGGAGATGCCTTCTGGGAATTTGGCGGTTCCCTTTCACAACTGATCTAGGCCGGGAGTCACAGTACTAACACTTCGTGGACACGCGGAATTCGAGCGGCGCCCTGAAACTCACCGGACCCATCGGACAGCCCCATGGCCTCCAGATAGCTCAAGTGCCGCGGCTCTGACAGCTCCCGCGGGAGGCCACTGCCGGCGCGAAGGTGGCGCCAGGCCGAGAACGAGGCCGGCATCACGCTCCACAGCCGGGATGTGCATGCTCAGACCAATGAGAATTCGAGGGCGGAACCTAAGTCATACTCCCCGGGCGGGGGGGCGAGCCCAGAGAAAGAAGGTTTAACCCTTTCCTTCCCAGAGGCCATTTTTAAGTCCTCCCCTGCAACTCTGGTCGGTTTCAGCTAGCTAACCAGCTGCCTGGAGCTGGGGGACAAAGGACCCGTGGCTCTGGGCCCCTGAATGGATGGATCTGATCTTACGTTCTGGCTTTGTGAAGGGCCCAAGTAGTGCGGGGGAGAAATCCTTGAATGATCTGGATGCTTAGATGTGGGGCCCTAACCTCAACTGTGGAAGATCTAGGTCTGTAGAGTCTCTCAGGGACAATCAAGCTGTGCACACCACCCCCAGACTTTCCCGCTGAGACCTGGCACAGTGGTCCTCAAGTCCTCCTACCTGCCTCCACCCACCAGACAAGTTCTCCGCGTAGCCCCAGCTATCCTGGAACTCTCTCTAGACCAGGCTGGCCTCCTTATCAGAGATCCACCTGCTTCAGCCTCCTTAGTGCTGGGATTAAAGGTGTGGTCAAAAGTGTTTGCCACCACTACTGGCTTCTCAAGGCCTCCCTTTGGATTCTGGCTGCCTAGACTGGAAATGAATCTGGCTCGGAAGGGAAGGGAAGCTCCTCTGAGTTTCCAAGCTTCTGGCCAGATCCAAGTCAGAGAGACCAGGAAGGGTCAGAGTGTGGGTGGGTAAGGTACACACTGGGAAGGCAACTCCTAGGTTTGGTTTGACAAATGGGCAGGGCCACAAATCAGGCTCTGGAAATCAGGAAGCCCTCCCATTGCTGCCTAGCCCCAGAAGAGGCTTCTCTTGCCCAGCTCCTATGCTCTAAGTTCGGTCCAATCACAAGGTTAAAGGCCATACTTCAGAAAGCAGTAGGAACCTGGTCCAAATCTGCCATGAAATGAACTAAAAATAACTGGATATTTTGGAGGGAGGAGGGCTCAAATTCCTTCCAAGGTCATTCTGGGTGAATCACTCATAGCAACCATCCCTACATCTGAAACAGAAAGAGCAACAAGTGTTTTCTATAGAAGTTTATTCCCAAAACAGAGCGCGGCTTCACGGAACAATTTACACAGACAGGAAAGAGGGCCACTGTGCTGGAGGAGGACCCCAGAGACGGGCATCTACAGAACCTAGGACGTAGCAAGGACACTCTCCCACTGACAGGCCACTCAGCCCTTCAGGGCAGAGGTCAGCTCAGTCTGGGTAAGGAGAGTTAGCGACTGCTGGTGAGATTTGGCACAGGCAGCAAAGTGGGGTTTTGAATCTCAAAAACTGCCTCCCAAGTGTATACATCAGGTAGAGGTGAGCGACCTTTGCCCAGACCCCCAGCCCTGAGCCTCCTTCAGGGTGTGCTGTTAAACAGAAGACTCAGCTGACATTTGGCCTGGAAAGGGTCAGGGTTAGATGCCCCCCTCAAGATGACCAGGTCCAGGGATATCACAGGTGGGTCTTCGAAGCCCCTCTCCCACTTCTCCTACCTTTCACTTGTAAACAAACGGGAAACCAT
The DNA here is from genome assembly GCF_000317375.1 of Microtus ochrogaster. NCBI lineage: Eukaryota > Metazoa > Chordata > Mammalia > Rodentia > Cricetidae > Microtus > Microtus ochrogaster. Next base: position 81,809,109 of record NC_022012.1, on the reverse strand, counting down.
TCTTAACTGTAAACAAAGTGTGGAAGTTCACCGGTTTACATTGTAGACAGTAAATAAAAACCAACACTTTAAAAAAATAATCTTGACCTGTAAACAAGGTAACAAAAATTTAAAGTCCCCAGTTGTGGACATCAGACAAATAACAAAAGAGGTTTGTGAACAGGATCCTAACAGTCATTTTTTTCCTCTATAAGGGAATAACAGACTGTGGGGCAGTCACTACTACAGCCTGGTGCCAGGGAGGATCCTGCAAACAGTGGGAGGCCGAGGCACCTACATTCCGGGTCTTGGATTCCCTTGTTTCTGCTCCTTTGTTCACCCTCCAGGGGGCAGTGTACTGAACAATGGCACCACAGACTAGAGTTGCTTAAGCAGAGGAAGAAGCAGAGACAAAGGAGTGTCCTCTCTACTCACACCCTGGTAGGAATGTCTGATTAGAGGCCTGAGTCCCTCCTCAAGGGAGGAAGGGAAGCCTTGATCTGTAAACATGACGTCTGCTGCTCTCCCAGCGCCCACAGCATCAGTCCTGGGTCTTAAGGCAGTAAGTGGCAGGGACTCCAAGAAATACACATCCACATAGCGGAGTAAGAGCACGAGTAAGCCCTCAGGAGGGAGTGGGAGGACCCCTGTCTGCAAGACCAACCCCCACACACTGGAGTTTGGCCTGTGGGGCACTGGAGAAAATGCAAAGATCAAATTTGCACTCTGGGCTCCAACACTGTTCAGATCAATGTGGGGAAGAGGCAGGGGAAGTGTCCCACGTGTCCACCCCACCCGTAAGATGAAAGAAAAGGACCCGGATGAGGCCAACTGCATCTCTCCCCCATGCCCTCCCAGCCCAGTCTCGGACCCCTGGGACACAGAAGAGCTGAAAAATAACATAAGCATATCTCTCTGGTTACAAAGTTACAAAATGTATAAAAGTCCTCCCTCCAGCCCCCACCCGCACCTGTCACACTCATGCTCACAGACGCTTGGGACTGTCACACTGCACTGAGGAGGGCCTCAAGAGTGCTGCCTTGGGATCAGTCACGACGTCTCTTCCATCGGCCCAAATCCTCTGCTGCCCGTGGTGGCTCCTCACCTGCTGCCAGCCCCTCAGGAGTGACCTTCGCTTCTGGGAATTCTGTTGAGTGTGGAAATGGAAGGCCATGGCTAAGACGACTTCCCTCTCAGCCCTCAGCCCCCTCATGCCCACTCCATGGTTCTGCGCCCTGCAAACACCCATCTGGACCTCCACAGCCTAGACCTATTAGCAGGCGGCTGCCTAGGTCTCGGTGCTTAGAAAACCACCTATGCAGAGACTACATGAAGCGTCCGTAATTCAGACAATACCACAAATCTCCGCATCCCAAAGAGTTTGTTTCTCTAAACTGAGTCTACAGATGAAGAGCTACTGTGTAGCTTGAATTATGCCTCACCTCATCAAGGAGATGCGAGATGGGACCGAAACTCAGGTGACTCTGAAGCTCGAGTCCTCAGTCCCCTGGCACTTGTGCAGCCAAGGCCAGACTGCAGGGACCCGGGCGGGTTGTCTCTTGCTCACCCTTCCCTTTCAGCGTCCAGCTACAGCTCTGGTCCCCTAAGCCCCTGCTTCCTACCTCCTCTGTCCTCTCAGCGTTGGGCCCTGCTCAGTCTCCTGGTCCCCTGCCCTATCCACAGAGGCCTACTTCCCTCCCAGTCATGTCTCCTCCAGAGCTTGACCTGGCAGTTTCTCCTTGACTGACAACTCTCCATTGTCTTCTTAGACCTGGCAACTCCCCCGTGGGGCCCTGCTTACTCTGGGTCTGGCAATGCTTGTTCCTGCTCCCCTATACCTTCGTGGATTCCTGTGTGTCCAGCCACTTCTGGGTGTCTCTGGCATCCTCAACCCCACAGATGCCTTGTGGGCCTTTGAGTTGTACTGTGCCTAACCCCACAGCGCCCACAGGTGGGAGCAGTCTCATGTCATGGAATACAATAATGAGCGAATGACATTCTCAGTCTGACACAACATGCCACTATTCCTCATGACCATCTGAACAAAGATTCCTCTCGTTGTCTCATGCAAATGCCAGGTTATTTCGTACTTTGATGCCCTGACTCCTGCCTGCCCCCTCCACTAGTTCCAGTCTTTGGCGGCACTTTTCTGGGATGTGTAAGCAAGTTCCAGCTAGCCCTGTTCCCATCTTCTGCTAGAATTGTCCCTAATGTGGTCTCTGGGCTGTGCTGAGCCTGGAGTGGCCCGTATCTATGGGCTAACTCCCAATTCATTCTACGGTGGACTCGGGTGGGTACGTGGGGCAGCTGCTCTAAGCTGACAAGAGTGTGAACAGGTGTCTGGGCCCTGCTTACTCTGAATCTGGTGACAGCTCCGAGATGCTGTGGGATGTGGCTGAGCGAGGTGTGGAAGGCCCAGGTGCGGAGGCTGTGGCAGAGGGCGTGGCAGTGGTGTGAGGGCCCGAGGGCGTGCTTGAGGACCGTACTGAAGACAGGGCTGAGGAGTTGAAGGAGGCAAGGATAGAGGAGAGGATGTCGAGCTGCTCTGTGGAGGGGCCATGGCTAGGGCCACTGCCTGGGTCCTCCCTGGCTCTGAGAAGCTGTGGGGCTGGTCCAAGGGCCTCTCGTGAGGGATGCCGACTAGGCACCTGGTCCAGCTGCTCCCGAGAGTTCGAGATCCTAGACAGAGAGTCCAGGGGCCGAGATGGCAAGAGGGGGTCCCTTGAGAGTTGCCGCTGTGGAGTCAGGGGCAGAGGTGGGTGCTGTGGGTCAAGGTCCCGGTTGCGGCGGGGTGGGGGCAGTGTGTTCAACCATTCTCGGGGTGCCCCTAAGTCCAGTGGATCCCGTGACCCAAAGCGTCCAGCCATAGTTCCAGGGTAGTCCCGGGGTGGCTGCCTCCGTGGTAGGGTGCTGACCCGATCTCTGGGCTCTGGGCGGCTTGGTGCAACATCCAGGTGTTCCTGGGAGCCTGGCCGGCTCAGGGGACGCAAAACAGGGGCGGGAACTGGAACTTCCTCTAGTCTCTCCCGGCTCAGTTGCCGCCTTAGCAGCAAGTCCAGCTGCTCTCGGGAAGAGTAGCGGCTGGCGGGCTGTGAAAGACTACCTGTGCCCCCGCCTGCATAGATGCGGCCATAGGAGGCAGCTGGCACAGCCCGGTGGCCCAAGGTAGCTGCACGGCACCAGGACAGCTCAGGAGTGCCTCGAGTCTTGGGCACCAATGGGTACTGCAACCTATTCTTTAGGATGCCTGTGGAAGAATTGGGGACAGATTATGTATCAAAGAGTAGGCAGGGATCTAGTCAAGGAAGTGCAGACGTGAGAGGAAACTCAGAGGTCCTACACAGACAGTGGAACAGGGTCAGAGTAGGAGACAGGAATCTTGTGGGTCAAGCTAGGGCGGTCACTGTGCAGGGTCAGGGCAGACTTCCAGGAAGTCAGAAGCGGGATAACCCTAAGTCCTGGAAATACAGGCCTGGGTCAAAAGTGTAGGAATTCCCTGGGCTGGAGCAGAAGCAGTCTCCAGTGTTCCTGTGATGCAAGACCCTCTTGTGCTGGTGCAAGGACAACCTCGGGACGCTACAGCCAGTGCGAGAGACAAAGACCTAGAGCAGAGCAGGAGCTCTGGACTCCAAGATCACAGCTTCTGTGGTTTGCAAAGTGAGTGGGAATGCAGAAGCAGAGGGAAGATGGCTTCTGAGGATGCAGGAATACAAGCCAGAATATGGAGGGGGCAGGCAGTCTCTGGGGACTATGAAGCAGGTTGAGGAGCAGGAGTTGACAGGTTGAGGTTGTCAGAGTAGAGCAAGATGACCTCCGCACTAGGGACCAGGAAGCTCAATTCCCATCACGTCTGGATCCAAGCAGCTTTCAGGAATCCTACAGCCAGGACAAAGGGTTAGGAAAAGGCCTACCTTTCCTCTGCCGCTGGGCCCGGCCCAGGGAGGTTTCATCTCCACTAGTCAAGGCCAGATCTGGCTGGTTGTTATTGGCTGCATCTTTGTTGGTGTCTAGTCCAAGGCGCCTCTCAGAGCCCCAGGCCTGCAGAGCGCACGGTGCTGCTGCCTCACACTCTCCCAGGGCTGGCCAGTAGGACAGGAGGTCATTGCCGTCCATATCTGTGAAGCCAGAGCAGGTTACAGGAGCCTCGGGCTTGACTCCAGTGCTTTCTAAGACCTGTGAACCAGACTCTGTGACCCCTGGACCTAACGACTCTTCAAGCCCTGGCTGTCCTCACTGAGAAATAGGAACAGGAAAGATGGAGAGATGGCTCAGCAAGTGAAAGCACTTCACCGCCACCAAGCTTGTTTGACTCCCAGGACCGTATGGAAGAGAGAACTGACTACCACAAATCATCCTGTGACCTCCACCCGAGGACAGTTGGCATACATACCTACTCACACATATACAAAATAAAAGTATTTTTTTTAAAAAGGAATAGAAACAGGAGGGTGTCCCTTCTCAGATCAGTGGAACCCCTGAAGGAAGGTTTACTGCGGAGCCATCCTTCTCAGCTAGAAGGGTGTAGAGGAGATGGAAGTTAGCCTTTATCCTTAGCTACAAGGGTACAGATGAGATGGAAGTTTGGTGGCTGAGATCAGGAGGATCGAGATAAACCCCAAACCACAGGGTTGCTAGGCAGCTGAGGGGACAAGTTACTCTGTAACATCTCTGGCCTCAATATCATCGCCCAGGTTGCTCCTGGGTCCCCAAGCACTCCTAAAAATCTGGGTGGGAACGGCACATAGGGTCCCAGTGGGTCAGGCTCAGGAATCGTAAGGAGATGGTAAGGTCCCTACATCACATCTTGGTGAATCATGGGAGTCCCTTGATCACCCATAGAATCAGCGAGTTTCTGTCACCTTTGGGGTGGGCAAGGAGCCTCTCACTCTGGGCTGCCCTGCAGAGTGGACGTTGGAAACGCCCTCGCGTCCGGCCATTGTCCTCACTTTCTGAAGAGGGGATGGAGAGACTTCTCTCCTCCTCCAAGGACAGGTCACTGTCAGAGTCAGAGTCCGCACCTGGGGCAAAGGTCAGGAAGAAAGTGAAGAAGCAGGGGACTTCAGGGATAAGGAAAGGTCCCTAGCTGAGGGTCTGGAGGTGGGCAAGCAAGGCAGCAAGCAGATTAAGGTGGGGGCTGAATGGAGCTTGGGGGGGGAACATAAGGACTTGAATTAATCAAGGGTGAACTAGACAAGCAAGGATGGGTAGGAGCCTTCTGGGGCAGTGACCTGAGAGGAGCTTGCCCTACTCAGTTAGCCATTGCCCCCAGGTTGGGATAGAAGAAGGCAGATCATAAAGACACCCTCTATGCCCCTCCTCCCTGACCCAGGGCTCCAACTCCACCAGCATCTCGATGGAACATAGCCACATCCAGGTCAGTGGGGCCAGTGTGAGCCTGGAGGCTGTGCTCAATGTGGTCAGCGGTTGAGCCATGTCGAACCAGAACATTGTCCCTGGAAATGCAGAATCCTCCATCAGAGAAGACTGTGACAAGTTGCTTTGGAAGCTGGGGAGCCTTTGAGTGCATGGTCTGCTGCATGTGGAATGGCCGAGGGAGCCTTTGAGTGCATGGCCTGCTGCATGTGGAATGGC
>NC_022012.1:81780411-81803438 GCF_000317375.1 Microtus ochrogaster | reverse complement strand
CTGCTGCATGTGGAATGGCCGAGGGAGCCTTTGAGTGCATGGCCTGCTGCATGTGGAATGGCCGAGGGTGCCTCTAGGACTATTTTTCAGAAGACATCTGGGCAGAGCTGCTGCAGAGTTCCAGGTGGTCACCCTCCCTAGCACCTGATAAGGTCAACGCTTGGTGACATGGAACTAGACTAAGTCATATATGGTCACTCACCTGAGGTAGCTGCGGCCCCGTTGGCTGTCCTGGTCCTGGGCCCTGCCAGAACGGGCACTGCTCACGGAAGAGACGGTGGAGGCACCAAGAGTGATGCGGATAAGGCCACTCTCCTCAAAGAGGGCGGTGTTGTTATAGACTCCAGACCCCTGAGGGACAGGGGTGTGAGCTAGTTCCTAGACATCCTAGGGTTCCCATCCTCACCTCCAGCCTTAGCAGTCTCTCACCGTTCCGGGTGCTGGCCTTGTCTCCTCAGGAGCTGCCTTCTTGCCTAGACAGGCCGGGGTCCAAGCAGCCCGAGCATCGGCATTCAGGACACAGAAGAGCAGCAGGACAGCCAAGCCCTGTGGGTCAGTGAAGGTCAGTGAAGGTCACTGAGAGATCAGAAGACAGAAGCTCAGAATACAGCCGACAGAGCATCAATCAGGGGCCAATAAAAGTCTCTGTGGGTCAGCGGAGACGGGAGTATCGGTGTGTGTGGGTACAGGTTAGGGTTGAATCAGTGATCCCAGGGTGAGGATCAGAGAGAAAGTGAGGGAACGTCTCAGGACGCATAATGAGAAGGCCAAATGGCAGGAGGAGCTGAAGTCAATGATAGTGTGGTTAGCAAGGGATCAGAAGCTGCAGTATTGGTGAAGGGCAGCCCAGGATCAGCTCTCAGCCTGATCTCAGTGACTACTTGGGTATCAGTTATAGGCCTGGGGTCAGTAGCCAGGGTCAGTGTCTGGTTTAGGATTAGCATAGTCATTCAGCCAGAATGAGCTTCGGGCCTGGTGGCAATGCCACACCTAGGGCTAGGCTGCTAAAACCCCATCTGGGTCTAGGATGGGAGAGGGCTACCAGAGGTACCTGAAGGCCACAGAGTCCAGCATGGAGGTAGTGAAAGGCCAGTACGCTGTGGTTGACTGCCAGAAGGCCAAAGAGCCAGGAGGCACTGACCAGCAGGAGGAGCAGGAAGGAGCTGCGCAGGGTCCTGCTGTAAGGACATGGGAGGACACAGGAGGACACGCCAGGTCAAGCAGGGCTTATGTAGGGGACACAGGAGGACAGACAGGGTACATCAAGAAAACACTTCACACAAGAACATGGAAGTCTAAGGAGGATACTAAAGAAGATGGGCAGTCACGCAAAGAACCGGGAGAGCATTCAGGGAACCCTGAGAGATTGTGGGAAAGACAAGGAGTCAGGGAGCCACAAGACAACAGGAGATAGGCAGACATGTAATGGGGGGTAAAGTGAAACATTCAGGTCGTGGAGGAGTCCTGGGACACTCAAGGGACTGGGAGACAACAGAGCGAAAGTCCATGTGAGGCTGGAGAGGGAGCACAGGCCAAGGCAGGAAGGACTTCCCTTCATGCAGAATTTGGAGCCCAACCTCCACCAGAGCCCACCCAGGAGGAGTCTACCATCTTGAGGACCCCTACTTCCCTCAACTAGCCAACTCACAGCACAGAGGTCTTCTTGGCCTCCCTCTGCCCTGTGGAGCAGGATGTGCGGGCAGCGAGGAGAAACATGGTCCCATTCATCTACACCCACAGTCAGGTGGAGCAGGGAGAGAGAGACAGAGACAGTAAGAAACAGAAAGAGACCAAGACCACAAGCCCGAGCATGGAGAGAGAGAAAATGAGAGGGGAGGGAGTATGACTCAGAACGAGACAGAAGAGCTCAAAACCACACAAGAGTCAGAGATGGAAAGGGAAGCTGAGTGGGGTTGTGACAGTGACACAGAGAAATGGAGACAGCACGAGAAATAGCTAAGTCTTTGACCCAACTGACCCCCCACTTTCATGCCAGCTGAGTGGGAGTTCACTGTGACCATACACGAGATGGAAGCGGTCCAGGATGCCCGTGCCCCGCCACCTGCTACTCCATCACTTGCTCCAAGTCTCCTCCCTCCTTCCTGAAAATGAAGCACACAGTGGCACCAAGAGCCAGACACTCACCACAATGACAAGGACGATAGGGCCAGCGAAACTCCAGATAAGAGGTTCATGGATGGAGATCCAGCAGAAGTCAGAGTTCCCATAGCCCTCTGGGTCTAGTCCAACAGCCAGGCCTTTGGAAAGAGAAGAGTTAGAACCAAGGAGGTGTGGTCTAAATTTTGACCCCTAGTATGTGAAGGACATGGGATAAATGCAAACAGGATCCTCCCTGGTAGGTGACAGGGTTGGGGGAAATAGCCTGGGGTCAGACCATGTGATAGGCGGAGGTTGGAGATCACAGGCCTGTGGGTAAGACCTCACCTAACAACACGGCAGGGACGCCCCATCCCAAAGCATGGTAGAAGCGCATGGCACCACGATCCACATTCCGAGGCTCAACCTGCATCCGATAAAGGTGTAGGCCCTGCACCAGGAGCCACGCGAAGGTGCTGAGGAAGAAGTAGTGCAGGAGGATGGCGACCGCGGTGCACAGCAGCTGAGGGCGGGGCCAAGAGACCGCTGTCAGGACCTCTCCCACCCACCTCATCTCTGACCCACCCCAGGCATCTGTTTTCCACTTACGATCCTAACAACAGCATTTAATTCCAGCCAGTGTCCCTCCCCAAACCAGGACCTCAACTTGGGCGTGCCCGATCTTAGCTCCTAAGCTTTGGGAAAGGCGGAGTCACTGGACACATTCCCCTGACCCTGGCCCTGGCCCTGGCCCTGCACCTGGTTGTGGGTCCTGTGGATTCCCAGCAGAAAGAGGAGCTCTGCTACTCCCAGGGCAGCTGCCACATTGGCGTGGATGCCACGCACATTGGACTTGAGGCTGCGCAGGCTCAGCAGGACAGCTGCGGTCAGGACTAGTGCAGTCACAGACACGGCCACGACCACGTGCGTGAACACCGCCAGCAGCTCTAGGTCTCCCTCTAGCCGCTGTGGAGTTAAGGATGGTCACTGGAATGCTGGGTAGAGAGCTTCCTGCCCTTTTGACTTCCCACTTCTTTGGGTCATCGAACGCAACTCTACCTCACGGGGAGAGGCATCCATAAGGACTCCAAAAGTGCCTGTGCGGCTACAGCGACACCGTGCATGGGATCCATTCCTGTGTACCAGCTCGCAGTCCCTTGCTGTCCACATCCCATGCTGGTCTGCCCTATATCCAGAGGAGAGTTAGTTAGATCTACCTTTCCATCCAGATGTGTTTCATTGCAGGCAGAGATTTGTGAGATGGTGGGGGAGGGAGAGGGTGCCTGGAGTTGGGGAACAGCATTTCTAGTGGGCCTAATGGCACGGAAGCATAGACTGGGGCCTGGGGACAGGCTGGGCACCTCCCAGAGGTTAACAGGGACAAAAGGTTTCCAGAGTGGGGTCCTCACGGGCCAGGTGGGTCCCACTGCACACAGATCGCCTTGCTCCGATTCGCTGTCTGTAGTAGGCGGAACTCAAGGTTGATTGGGGACACCAGAACACCACTTAGGAAGTTGCGTCCATGGAAAACAGCCACGCTGACCACCGGGGAGTTCATAACAGGGTTCTGGGGGAGCCTGAGGAGACACCCAGCTGGTCTTGGACACTGTTGAACAAAGACTGACTGCCCACCTCTCCACCAAACCACTTGCCATGACTGACCAGGATCCGGGTACCTGCAGAGCACATGCTGGTTCTAAGAACACCATCCAGCCTCTGCTGGGCTGCCAGGGACTTCAGACTCACTGCCTAGACTGAGCTAAGGCCTGAACAGCTCTGGACTGGCCTGTGACTGTCAGTCTCAAACCCTCCCTTCTTCTACCCTCCCATCTCTATCTGACTTCCCCAACCAATTTGTGTATGTCTTCCTCTATCAGCCAGTTGGCCTATCTGTCCCTGGATCATGTACCCTTCGTGTGTGTGTGTGTGTGTGTGACGATCCCCATATGTTTCTGTCTGTCACCCCTGCACCTCTGCTGTTCTTTATAACCGAAGAAAATTCACATGGAACTCAGTTCAGGCAGGTTCCCTGGAGCTGTGCACAGGGTCGTCTGTTTACCTGTGGACCTGCTCATCTGCCCACTGAGGAAAGGAATGCTGGGTGGGGTAGAAGCTCACAAAAAGCTCAGGGTTGAGGGGACAAGGAGCAGCTCTATGCCTGGTACCTGGCGCCCCTGCGTTCAGCCTGGAACTGCGCAGGAAGAAGCCCTCCCAAGGTGCGGTACACAAGGAGAATGACAATGGAGATCCCAGGCTCAGGCTCAGGCTCTGGGGGCGCTGTTGGGGAGACCACACTTGAGGCTGTGGTGTTTTCTGTGTTGCTGCTTGTGGGCAGAGCTGCCAAAGGAAAGGAAGGAGCCACTGTGATTTCTTACCATGAACACCCACAGACCTAACCCTGAACCCAGCCCAGCATCCAGGCACAGAGATCCCTTCTACACACATCCAGAAACTGGGGAGCGGAGGATGCAGGGGCCACGAGAGGAGCATGGGAAAGGTAGTGAGGCGGTAAGGTAAAGATATGGCAAAGTGGATATGGATATGGCGGTGGCCCTGGGAAGGTCTCACACAGCAGCCATGGGGCGGGGGAGGTCTGACAAGGAAAGAACTGGCGAAGAGGTGACATGCTATCAGGCTTTAGGAGGCAATAAGGCAACAGGACCTGGCTCAGGAGTCACAGAAAGGGTTCCTACCTTCAGATGGGGATGGCTGTGGGGACTGGGAAGGCAACAGCACATGTGTATGGGGATCCCAGGCATCCTGGCCCCGGAAAAGGTTGCTATGGTAGCGGGGGTAACGACGGGCTCCCTGAGCTGAACTAGGATGCTCCATGCGGTCAATGCTGAGCACTGCCCAAGAAAAAGATGGGTAACATCTGTCCAGGACCTCCTTCCCGCGCCCAGGGTTACAGCCTGAGCTTCACAGGCTGCATTTCCTTGGTATGAGGGCAGGGGCTGGAGGAGGACTGGGCACGGCAGTAGCACCAGCCTCAGAGCTCCCCCTGCCCTCCTCCCTCCCCTCTACCACTCACTGATATTGGGTGTGACTAGTCCAACAGGGTTCAGGTATGTCAGCTCCATATTCCTCGCAAGTGTGGCTGCATATTCCTCCAGATGCCGCACTAGCCCTGCGCTTCCTGGGGAGCCCCCAGGGGCTCGCTGCCCCAGGGCTGCCCACAAGTCTCCTGTCTCCGGAGCAAGCAGTGCAGAACCGGCCCACAGCAGATTCTAGAAGGATGGAGATGGAGCTGGACCCACTCAGATAGTAAGGGTGTACAAAGGCTAGACATGAGGGGTCTAGCCGGATATTACTGGGGCCTAAGAGGCAAGAGGGCAGAATTGAAGTGGACGGGGAAGAGGGAAGTTGTAGGATTTTTGTTTTCCCAGTGGTCAGGAGGGGTATAAACTGGGGGTGCAGGGTTAGGAGGCTAGAGAGGAGGAACTATGGAGCTGGGGTCAGGCCATGGAATAGGGAATACAGATAGAGCACAGCCCACCTCATTGAAGTGGGCATCTTGAGTGGCTGTCAGCCCAAAGCCCTGCTGATGGCTCTCAAAAGCCAGCAGGTAGGCCAGCAAGCGGGCAGTAACTCGGACATCTTGGCTAAAGTAGTGGTCAGTCTGGCCGGTCACCTCCCGCAGCCGCTGAGCCAGCTTCTTGGCCTCCACGGTATCCAGTGCTGTCTTGTTCAGCTCCAGGCCATCCAGCTGCCAGGACAAGGATGGCGGTGGTTTTTCTGTGCTCCTGTAGGCATTTCTCAAAAGCCTTACAGGGAGAAAGGCTTGGACAGATGAAAGGGCAACTAGGAAATGCCCAAGAGGTCAAGAGCTGAGGTCTATATTGGGCCCACCACAGGCCCGAAGGTCTTGGGTGCAGGGCACTAGTTGGGCAGAGTCTCACCAGCAGACTGAGTTCCCGGAAGGCAGGCGAGGTGCAGTTGAAGAGGTCAGGCTCCAGCCAACCCTGGTCCTCATCACATAGCCGCACTGCAGCACCTGGGGGCAGGCAATCCCTGGTCAGGCCTGGAGCCTGGGTACTTTTGCTGGGAGGTGGCCACAGCACCCTCTTCTATCCCATAAGGAGCCTTAGGTATGGGCCAGAGTGATAAACATTTATGACTAGGTGCCTAGATGCTGCAGCCTAAGCCCAGGTGGCTTCAATAGCTTGTTGCTCAATTCTTCGAAGGATTCTGAGAACCATTCTTACCACTAACCACATGACAAAAAGTTTAAGGATGTACTGTAGACACACAGACACAGACACACACACACACACACACTCTCTTATACACACTCACTTACTCATACAGGCCAAAATTCATACACATGCCACCAATGCTCATTAGCTGCACACACAGATGTATGAACAAGCATGCCCACGTGCGCGCGCGCGCGCGCGCGCACACACACACACACACACACACACACTGCTCTCTTGTATACTCACAAGCATACTGACACAGACAAGATCACCCAGGAGTATCATATGACCCGAGTGAGGTGGGGGAGGGTTCTCACACAAGTTTAAACTACCATAATGGAGACTATTCCCATCGCCTTCCCTTGTCTATGCAGTTGGGATAGAAGCTGAATAAGTTGTGTCCACCAGCAAGAGACCTAACTTAAATTCAGAACCCCATCCCCTCAAGACAGACTCAGACACATGCACAGGCACAGAAGGACACAGATATGAGCATGCACACACAATCTCTGTCCAGCCACTGCAGAGACCTCAAGCAGCAGGGAGGGTTCTGGGAGGCCCTCAGGCAGCAAGGAGAAGCTGGTGGGTGGTTCTGACCGATAGGAGGAACCCTAGAAGGACCTCAGGAAGTAGGGAAGCATATGCAAGGACTTAGAGCATAGAAAAGGATCTGAAGGATCCCCAGGTGATGGGGAGGGATCCTTGAGGACCTTGGGCACCAGAGAAGGTCCCTAGGGTCCTCAGATCACAGGTTGGGGTCTCCAGAAGGACAGAAGTAGGTTTTAGAGAGCTCAGGCAGCAGGGAGGGGTCTGCAAGGACCTTAAGCAGCAGGAGGGGGGGTCTGCAAAAGCTCTGGCCGTGGGAGGGGGCAGCGCACCTGAGCAAACACGTACCCCTTACCTGTACCCCGCAATCCTGCCCAGAAGCCAAGAGAAACAGATTGGAGACTTAATGAGTAGAGGAGGGGAGCCAGCGCCCCTAAGAAGTATAAGGGGCCCACATGAATGCCCACCCTATCCCGTCTCTTTACAGAGATGAGGTAAGACCACCCAACTTGGTGAAAGAGGCGGCTGTAACAACCAGAAGTTAGACCTGCCCCACCCTCGGCAACAATGCTGCCCACCACATACTCACCCAAGGCCCCCCGGGGACAGGGTACTGTGGCCAAAACACCAAACTTAGTCTGGGGCCACCACACACCAGATCTCAGGGACTTGGGGCAGGCATCATAGAGTACTAGGGAGAAAGGGAGTGTTGAGCCTGGTGGTCAGGTTCCAAGGCAAGTAACACCATACCTACGGCTGTTCCACCACTCCCATGCCCAGGCCCAGAGTCTACCACTCCCCTGCTGGCTTCTAAAGAGCTGGCCTGTTAAAGTCTATGACAAGTCAGCCACGCATGCATAGTAAAGGTAGGGCTCCCGGTGTAACTGGTGTCTCTCAGGAATAGCTTCCCAGAGCCCACCACCACCTCCAGATGCCGGCAGTGCCACTGGTCCCTCAGCATGCTGGAGCCAGTCCTCGACTGGAGGTGATCAGAGCTTGCTTACCTCGGCAGCCACTGGCTGTCACCTCCGCAAAGGGGCTGTCACAGCTGTTACACTGCCGGCCAAGGGCTCCTGGGCGGCAGGGGCACTGCCCACTGTGGGGTGCACATGAGCGCGAGGTGGAGCCCACAGGGTAGCAGTCACAAGGCAGGCATGAGTCACTGCCCTTCGGTCGGTAGTAGAACTCCTGTTTAGGGGTGGGTCAGGGGCCTGAGGTCAGAGGTTAGGCTTCAGGGAAGGCTCTTAGGGAAAAGGGGGGATGAGTGGAATCAAGGGCAAAAGTTAAAAAAAAAATCTCAAAAGAGCTCATAGGCTAGAAAGACTTGCCTCAGATGAGACAAGGAAGGGTTTAGAAGTCAAGCATGAGAGGTGGCAACTAGAGAGTAGGACACAGATTAAGAAGTTAGGGCCCAAGTCACGTGGCAGAGGATAACAAATTAGACAAGAATCATAGGTAGCGTCCAAGGGAAAGTTAGAGGTCAGGGGTCAGAGTCTAGGCAAACCTTGCAGTGACACTGCCCATTTGTCTTGTTGCAGTTCGGGTCAAAGCCCTTGTGAACATCACAGTTGCAGGGACCACACGTTGGGCTTCCCCACCAGCCCCGAGGGCATTGCTGGTCCATCCTGGGAATGAGACGAGATAAAGTGCATCCATGATCCTGATTGCTCCCACAAGGTCTTTCCACCATCTTGGTCCCAAGCCTCTCACCTGTGTTCACAGTGCTGACCAAAATAGCCATTTGGACAGTCACAGATATAGCCGTGGGGGGTTCCTTGAAGGTGGCGGCATGATCCCTGGTTTTGACAAGGGTTCAAGAGGCAGGCATCCACACAACCTGGGCCATAATAACCTGCAGGTCGGGTCAGGAAGATCAGAACACTGGTCAGGGGCTAGAGAGATGGCTCAGTGGTTAAGAGCATTGCCTGCTCTTCCAAAGGTCCTGAGTTCAATTCCCAGCAACCACATGGTGGCTCACAACCATCTGAAATGAGATCTGATGCCCTCTTCTGGCCTACAGGCAGACACACAGACAGAATATTGCCTACATAATAAGTAAATAAAATATTAAAAAAAAGAACACTGGTCAAAGAACATGGAAAGAAGCAGGGTTCTACCCTCTCAGTTCCTGTCTACCCTAGGCCCTCTAGTTCCTGAGCCTTTCCTATGGCTCCTGGTTCTTTCTCCAACTCTCTCAACGCCCACCTGGCCAGCAGGTGCAGGTAAAGGTCTGCCAGAGGTCTTTGCAGTTAGCATGGGGTGGACAGGGCCCAGATGCACAGGCGTTGGTCACAACACAGCCAGGTTCCACATTTACTCTGTGGCTGGGAGGTGGCAGGGCTGAGGACCCAAAGGGTGTAAAGCCAATCCAGACTCCCTATAGACACAGAGAGAAAATGGCGAGACTCATGTCAAGGCAGTCCTATGGAACCAGTCACACAGTCTGACGATCCATGACATGCAGCCTTCCTCTGTCCCTTCCACAAAACTCAAGGCCTCCCTAAATATCCCCATCCAGCCCCTCACAAGGATTCCTCATTGTGCTGTTTCTGCCGTGTCTTCCAGATGATCCTAGATTATCTAAACTAGACTCTTACTTCTGCCAGAGGAAGGTTTGATTTGTCTCTGATCTCTCTGGGTCATCTAGCCCCCCTCCCAGGCCAACATGGATTTAAATGCTACTTTTCGGTCCCTAGTGACCCCTAGCATAGTCTCATGCTGATCCTCACCTGGATACAGCCAACCAGACCCTGTGGACCCTCCTCCTTACTGCTGGGGGGCAGGCCTCCCACATGGAGCTGCTTTACTTTCAGGCCCTGCAGCTCACCCCCCACAGCCATGGTGTCCTAGAAAGAGGGGACAGTCAGCACGGAGGGAAGGGGCACCTAGAAAACCCCTGTCATACCCCAGAGTCAGAATGGCTTCTTCTAGTCCTGTATGACCATGCTTTGACCCCTGTATCAGAACGGTTTGGAAATGAGTCTCTGTGGCAAGGGTGACAGCTAACACAAAAGCTCCAGTTAAGAACTGACTTGGGGCTGGCTGCTCTGCCAGAGCATCTGGGTTTGATGCCCAGCACCTGCAAAAAGCTCACAGCAAGGGTTCTGATACTCTCCTATGGCCTCCCTGGGCACCAGACATATATATGGTGCACATACATACATGGAGGCAAATACTCATACACATAACATAAAAAAATAAATAAATAAAGAGTTAAGCTCAGACAGGCTCCTCCCTCCTGGACCAACCTTGTAATTCTATAATCTTATTTTTTGAGCATATATATGTGTATATAGTGTGCTTATGTGTATATACATGTTCATATGTGTATGGGTCAATGATGTGTGTAGATGTATTTGTACATTATACATGTGGAAGCCTGAAGTTGACACCAGATGTCTTCCTTGACCACTCCCCACTTCATTAACTGAGCCGGCTAACTGCAGAGCTCATCAATTCTGGCTAGTCTAGTGAGCCAGCTTACTCAGAGGCTCTCCCGTCTGCCTCCTGAGTGCTGGGATTACCGGCAGCTGCTATGCCTGCCCTGTGTTTACACAGGTTCTGGGACTGGAACGTGAGTCCCTACAGTTGCCTAAGCAGGTGCTTTATCCTTCGAGCCATCTCCCCATCCCTGAAATTCCAGTATTTTGGCTTGGGGTAGGTAGAGATTAGGGAAAACAACAGAAGAGGCTTTCGGGAATCAGGCAAAGTCAAAGTCCTAACTACAGAGGTACCACAAGATCAAGCCAGAAATATAGGGAGCCTACTTGACTCAAGAGGGGTTGCCTAACAGAACAGCCTGGCTGGTGGAGTAGGATCAAAGCAAAGAGCTAGGAGAATATCAGATCTGGTAGTTGGAGGAGTGGAAAGGAGCTGTACAAGAGGTGGGGGTCACGTAAGTTAAGTCTGGTTGGAAAACTGAGAACAGACTACCCTGGGTTCAGAGGTCAGACCTGGAAGAGGTTGAAGTCCAGTGAAATCATAAAGATATGATGGCCCCTTCGGCCACCTGGCTCCTCCTGCAACTCCAGCCGAAGATCATGCCAGCGGCCGTCACTGACTGTCGTATGGTCCAACAGGAGGTGGGCGGCATGGCCTGAGGCCCTACTTAGTGTCACAGACAGCAACCCCTGATCCAGCTGTGAGTAGAAATGCATAGCCCCAGGATTAGATTAGAATGAGGCCAGGAGGTGAGGTCGGGGGGTGTAGTGGTCAGGAATATGCATTAGAACCTATAGCCAATGCATAGCGCACTGTTCGGGGATATCGTGGTGTTGACATGGGTTGGGGCAAAGGACAGAGTCAGGGGTCATGGGTTGGTACAGTTATAAGAAAGAGCTGTGTGTGTGCCCTGGACATGCAGAGAACATTATGATAGGGAAGAGTCCACATGCAGGGTTCAGAGCAGAGTCCAGGGTGGTAAAACATCTGACAGAGAACTATGCTATATGTTCTAACCCAGTTGCTGGGGAGCATTGGCCATTAGCAGAGGGGGAAGAGTGAAGGACTGGAAGGACAGACATACCTGGCAGAGGAGCACGCTATGTGGCCCAAGCTGTACTTGCATCAAGACCCCTTTTGTTGCCCGTGTTCGAAATGCTAGTCCCAGGTACCATGGCACGGACACAGTCATGTCATTTCCAAAGTCCCAACTCAGTGTGCCGTTGCCATGGAAACGGTAGGGATGGGCCATTGCTGAGTGCAGAAGAGAAGTAGGGTTACAGATCCTATCCCAAGAACAGGCCTTACTCACCCTGCAGGGTCCTCCTGCCCCATGATGTCCACTCACTGAGGCGACAGTCTTTGCCACCAAAGCCCACAGGACAGTCACAGCTAAAGCCACCCCAGCGCTCTGAGCAGAAGCCACTGTTCTTGCAGGGGCCTGAGGCACAGAAGTGCAACTTGGCCTGACAGCCTGGAGAGGAAAGGACAAAGAAGATATGAGAAGGCTGCGTGAGGACTTGAGTGCTGGACAGGATGCTAAGCCCAGGGGCTGAACGTGCACAATGTCATCCTCCCATTCTAAGGAGTAGGTAAGTGTGAGTAAGGCCCTACAGGCCGGATATAGTGTGGCTCTTGCCATGTAGTATTGGATTGGGGTCCGATATGGAGCCATCCCATGCAACCCTCCACCTCCTCCTCGTGATGGAGAAAGGGACATGAATGGGGACAAGTAGCTTTTGGGCCTACCTGCCATAGTGCCATTGTTTGCAACGAAGGCTGCCATGTCCATTCGGCGTCCATCAATGTGCAAGTCTCGCATGCAGCCAATGAAGTCCTTGTGGGACACGGGGAAGTTCTCGGGAAGGTTGGGGACACCCCCCAAGAGCAGAGGGCCCGTCAGGTCCAGGGACCTGGGGGTCAGGAGTCTGGGTCATTGGTGGGTCTGGAACCAGAGTAGGGTTGCTCCTGGGGGCTACTGGAAATAGGGGATAGGACTAAGGGAAGGGGGATTAGCAGGAGAAGATAAGACCAGGATGGGCAAAGAGTTAAGAATGCAATTGTGAGGAGGTAAAGAAGACCATGAGGGGCAGATGGTCGGGGAAACGGGGGCTACTTTGGTTTGAAGACAATGATGAGGAGGGAGGCATTTGGGTGGCTGGGGTGGGGGATGGAGAAGAGGGACTGAGGGGTGACGTCAGCAGGCTCACTGGTCTCAGGGGCTATTTATGAGATTAGTGGACTAGAGGCAATGTGTGTCATTAGAGCCCTAAGGTATGGAGACATTTTTGAGGACAGAATGCCTAGGGACTTTTTCTGAGGACTGTGTGGAAGCCAGAGCCAGGGGTAGAATCTGGGATTGGGGGCTAGACTGAGTAGGCTTCCAGTGTCTTTGATCTGCCTGTCTGGGAAAAGAACAAGGAGTCTGGCAGACTATGTGAAGGGCTAAGGTGGGCTCTGGTCGCAGAGAACATGAGGAGCGGGGGGTGGGGGCCTCACTTCTTGGAGCTTGTTTGCACACCAGCAGCTGCACATGCGTAGTTGCCAATCTCAGCACCAAACTGCAGAGCCACAGCCACATTGCAGTCATCCACACTCAACACAGCCACCTTGTCCTTCGAAGGGCCCTGAGCACCCCCTAGGGCATCTGTCCGGGGCTGAAGACCAGGCACACCAATCAACAATGCCCCTGTGGTAACTCCTGAGTGAACTCAGAATCCTGACTCCCCGACACTGCCCACCCATACTATGCCAGAGGTGGTGCCCACCTTGTTGTAGTATCTCAGATGCACGGTATGCCACTGTCCATCACTCAGGCCTCCTGGGACTGTGGGGCTCACCACTGTATTGGATTCACCTGTGGGGAATCCATTATGCACGTGGCATGTTGTCTGGAGTTCCTGAGTGGCCCCATCCCGGCAATTACATAAATACAGGTACTCAAAGGGTCATGCTGAATAATGGGATCACCGTATCCCCTGGTGACCATACTGACTGGACTACAGAGTCCTTGAACACGTAGGAGAAACACAGACTTCCCCAAGGGACGGACCTTCCCTGAGGGAGTGGCCACAGAGCCCGGTCCTCACTGTTATCTGTTTGGCACTGAAGAGTGTGCTCAGGGGTTCAGTTAAGGGCACCTGAGGGGACACACGCATTGACTCTGCCAGCCATCCCTGGAACACATGCATCCCACTCACTGCCACAAAAATCCACAGGAGCACCCACCCGTGGAATATGTAAGCCGCACTTGGCCAGCCACAAGTTCTAGAGCCAGAAAGTCATGCTTCTCATTTAGGCGTCCGTTGTAGAAGAGTAGCCCACTGGGCTGCACTGTTGCAAACCTGGGGGAGATGGACCGGGACCATTAGGAGCAGACAGCTCACACCCTCTGTTGGAAAACCAGCTCAAGCTGGGCTGAAAACAGAGCGTGGGAGATGCCAGAGCATCCCAGCAGAGGTCAGGGAAGAGGGCGGTGTCCTGGAAGGACCACAGGACTGGGCAGTCAGCAATATGGCTCAGGGTTACATAGGTAGGGACAGAGGAGAGACATGCAGTGACACGGGGCGGGCACCTACGAGAGGGACAGCGTGAGGTGGAAGCGCTGCCGCAGGCCGCGGAACATGACGAACGAACTGGGAGGGAAGGAGCGTGCGGCCACCTCACAGCGCGGGCCCTCGAAAGCGCCGCCCGCGGGACACTGGCAGCGAAAACCGCCATTGGGAGCGTTGGTGCAGGTGCCCCCGTTGCGACAAACGCCTGGCACGCAGCGGCCAGCTTCAGTGTCCAGCTCGCAGTCTTCGCCTGCAGGGCAGCACCGGTCAGAGGACCACGCCCCGCCCACGCCCCGCCCACGCTCTCTGAGGCCGGAGCCTCAAGGCCAAGTCCCTCGGCCTCTGACTGGTTGAGCTGCCTGTGGGCACGCCCCCAAACGACCTGTGGGCGCCATCGAGAACCCGCCCACAGCCTTCGTCGCTCCGCCCCTGACCCCTCCCCTCCAGCACCTTTAGCCTAGGATTTTTAGTTCTCTCCCAGCTTTAGGCATTCTGCGGGCTGGCTGGGCTCAGCCGCTCCGTTTACAGGACCCAGTTGCCTTAGAAAGGATGCCCAGTGCTCACTCGCACTCCGTAGTCCCGCCGCTAAACGTCGCCAGGGCTTCATCCGGCGCTGCACCCGACTTACCGGTGAAGCGCGGGCGGCACACACAGGTGTAGCCTCCCTCGCGCCGCGCACACGCGCCGCCATTGCGACATGGGTTCGAGTAGCAGAGGTCGAGCTCAGTCTCGCAGAAGTCTCCCGTGAAGCCAGGCGGGCAGCGGCAGCGCAGGCCAGCGATGGGCTGGATGGGTCGGAAGAGCGTGGAGGCCGAGGCCAGGAAGGGCGCGGAGGAGTCAAAGCGGAGCACTGACACGCATTTCATGTAGTTCTCACAGGGCTCGCGCAAGCACACGTTGTCATCAAAGGGCAGCACGTCGAGCAGCGAGCGGGCAGCCAAGGCGGCGCGGCGCACGTACAGTTGCTCCTGCAGCTCCTCGGAGCTGAACCAGGGCCCTGCAGCGCCTGCCCCAGCCCCACGAGGGGCCAGCGCCGAGAAGCTCACGTTAAGCACGGTGCCCCCCACGTCCGTGTCGTTCTGGATGTTGAAGATGAAAACATCCTCGGTAGGGGTTGCGAGCACTGCAGCCACGCCTTCAAGAAAATGGCCTAGCAGCGGTGATAGGAAGCGCTCTTGCCACATGTTCTCCAGGCGCACAGTCAAGCTGTTGGCCAGCAACTCCTCCGTGATGATGACCACACGCAGCACACACTGTGCTGTAACACTATGCAGGCCATCTGCAGGCAGGGGCAAGGACAGTGATCAGTTTCCGGTCAGTAGCTGCCTCTCCCTGGGACACAAAAGGTCTGAGGCCAGTGATTACCTAGACCTACGAGTCAATAGACTGACCCCTAACAAGGTACAAGTCTAGGATTAGTAATCACGGTGTCTCCCAGCATCAAGGTAACAACTGGCTGCTGCTTCCTACTTCAGCATCCCCAACACGGGGAGAGAGGCTTGAGTCAGTAATTTATCCAGCTCAGATCTGGTCCTTAGCATCAGGGCACTCCACCAGCCCTGCCCCCACAATTCCCAATGAGTCAGTATTCTAACAGACATTCTGTAAGTGTTCAGTAATTCATATTCCTAGTCATTGTGATCGATAGGCTACCCCCACTAAGGATAGGAAGAGAAAAAGCCAGGACCATTGGCCATCCATTTCCAGTTTCCCATCTTCCCCCATTGAAGCAGAAACAGCAGAACACTCCCTGCAAGAAACAATGGGGGAGGCAAAGGCCAGGTGTGTGGTGGTGCAGGCCTTTAATCCCAGCACAAGGGAGACAGAGGCAGGGGCAGGCAGATACCTGTGAGTTTGAGGCCTACCTGATCTACATAGTGAATTCAAGTCAGTGCGACATAGTAAGACCCTGTCTCATAAAATAAAACACAAACAAAACAAAAGAAAGAATAAGTTCCAAAACAAGGCTATCTCTTCCCAGCCCTCTGCTCCCCCAAGGCAGTAGATGAGGTCCTGGACCAGCGAACACTCAGTGCAGTTCTCCAGCACGCTGGATCAGCGAGCCCCATGGACCTTGACGTAGAGCCACTCTGTACCCTCCTCAAACCACCTAACACTCTAGTCCTGGGCTCTGTGATTTCAGTGTCCATCCTGAGAGGAAAGTCAGGTACTTATCTGCTTTGTTCATCTCAGATCAAGCACGTGTTGGGTGGTCCATAAAGACCGGCTGTAGAGAGAACTGAGCAAGCACGTGTTGGGTGGTCTATAAAGACTGGCTGTAGAGAGAACTGAAAGGAAATGAAGACCTCGCCTCCTCTGTCAGTGCCAGGAGACCCAGCGCCAGAGCTGAGACAAAAGATTCTCCAAGCCTCTTGCACTTCTAGATGGTGATACTTCAAGGGTCTTTCCACCTGGTCCCTTCTATGAAGGAAGGGTTCCTGAAAGTCCAGGGAAATGAAAGCTATTGGATCGCTGGACATTTTCCAAAAGGAAAGGTCCTCAGCCTTTGTATAGTAGCATGGACCCATTCCCTGACTGAGGCTGTCAAAGTTAGCTGCTCTTCCTGACCACCTGACTGAGGCTGTCAAAGTTAGCTGCTCTTCCTGACCACTGAAGTAAGTGAGGGGAGACTAGACCCAAAGTAACCCTTATCTAAATTTGGGCATGAAATGAATGAACTTTCTGGATTTTCCTAGAAACACAAAAGCATCACAAAGAACCTCTGACCTTCCTTCTTTAAAGAGAGAGGAGCAAGCCAAGCAGTGGTGGTGCATGCCTTTAATCCCAGCACTTAGGAGGCAGAGGCAGGCGGATCTCTGTGAGTTTGAGGACAGCCTGGTCTACAAGAGCTAGTTCCAGGACAGGCTCCAAAGCTACAAAGAAACCCTGTCTTGACAAAAACAAAAACAAAACCCAAAAACAATAAATAAACAAATAATTTTAAAAAGGAGAGAGGAGCAATTCTTATACGAACAGCTACTTATGGTTCTTACATGCCCTAGAATCTTTTTTTTTTTTTTCGAGACAGGGTTTCTCTGTGGTTTTGGAGCCTGTCCTGGAACTAGCTCTTGTAGACCAGGCTGCTCTCGAACTCACAGAGATCCGCCTGCCTCTGCCTCCCGAGTGCTGGGATTAAAGGTGTGCGCCACCACCGCCCGGCCATGCCCTAGAATCTTAAGGATTCTGTAGACTGTCCAAGAACCTGAGTGGAACTGAACTTATCTTACTGGGTACAGGAAGCCACCACTTTAGAGATTCTGGTTTGAGCCCCGAAAAGCTAAGATCATTAGGTCACATGCCTATCCCGCACCCCTCACCTGTTACAGTTACCAGCATGGAGGCCACTAGTGGGCGGTTGTTGTCTAACTTCCGGCTGAGTCGAAGCTCCCCGCTGGTCTGGTTGACCACCAGCAGCTGCAGCTCATTGCCCCTCTCAAAGGAGTAAAAGAGGTGGTCAGAGACATCCGGGTCATAAGCTGGGATGCGCCCAATGATGCCTGAGGGAAAGGTGTCAGAACGGTTGGATACATAGTTGTTGAAGAGGATCTGGAAGTTGTTGAGCACAGGACTATTGTCATTCTGATCAACCAGGCGCACATGGACAGTGGCCCGGCTGACCAGGGGAGCAGATGTGGCCTGCACCACAATCACGTACTCCTGGCGAGCCTCATAATCCAGGTCTATGAGTGCTGTCAGCTCTCCAGAGAAGATGTCCATTTGGAACAGCTCAGGGATGTTCCCTTCCACAATCTGGTACATGATGTGGGCATTGGGGCCTTCATCGGGGTCCACTGCAGTGATCTGAGCCACCACTGAGCCGACAATGCTATTCTCCTTCACCCTCACTTCAAATTCCTCTGCCGGGAAGACAGGGGCATTGTCATTCACATCTTGTACGGTCACCTGGATGCTGACTGGAGTCCGAAGTGGGGGCACACCACGGTCCACAGCATAAGCAGTCAGCTCATACACTGGCACCGCTTCCCGGTCCAGCCGCCTCACAGTCCTGACAATGCCAGAGGTGGGCTCAATGGTAAAATCTCCATCTCCATCTTCCCCATTCTGGAAAGTATATTGGACCCGGCCATTGGCATGAGCATCCCGGTCAGTGGCTGAGATCTGCAGAACACTAGTGAAGGGCGGAGCATCCTCAGAGACCAAGCCTGTGTAGTGGGAGGCCACAAACTGAGGAGCATTATCATTCACATCGTTGACCATTACCTCCACGTAGGTGGTATCTGCTTTCTGTGGGATGCCATTGTCCCGAGCAGTAATGGCCAGTGTGTATGTCACTTGGTCCTCGTAGTCCAGTGGAGCTTGTAGTGTAATGGCCCCTGAGTCTGCATCAATGCGGAACTGGGGCAGGTTGTCTTCCAAAAGATAAGTGATGCGAGCATTTTCACCCACATCATCATCAGAAGCACTGATGACCACCACAGTGCTACCCACTGGCCGATCTTCATTCATGCTTACGGAGTAATGAGCGCTTTGAAAGACAGGCCTATGTGTGTTGGCATCCGTGATGTTGATATGCACATAGCAGTGATCATGAAGGGCACGGTCAGATGCGGTAAGCACCAGCTTGAAGTAGCGCTCCTGCTTGTAATCCAGGGGCAGAGCCAGTGTCACCAAGCCCACACCACCTTGGGTGCTGATGGCAAAACGGTTCCGAGTGTTGCCACCTGTGATTTGGTAGCTGATGGCACTGTTGGCATCTCGGTCCACTGCGGTCACACTGACCACACTGGTGCCCACAGCTGCATCTTCATTGAGCCGAAGATGGTACTCTTTCATGGTGAACTCTGGCCGATTGTCATTGACATCCAACACAGTTACTGTGACACTGGCTGAAGCAGAGAGTGGGGGTGACCCATGGTCTCGCGCTTCTACGCCAAAGAAGTAATGTTCCACAGACTCACGATCCAGGGGACCACTCACAGAGACCCAGCCAGTGGCACTGTTTATCACAAAGGGTGTGTCTGGTGCCACACCAGTTAGAGAATACTCCAACCTGGAGTTCTCCCCGTGGTCGGCATCCACTGCCTGAATGTGAATGACCGAGTGGCCCAGGGGTGCATTTTCCAGAACAGAGACCTGAAAGGGTGTGCTGACAAAGATAGGAGTATGGTCGTTGATGTCTACCACCTGGATGCTTGCCAGGCCTGTATTGTTGGACAAAGGTGGCCTCCCTGCATCTTGTGCCCGGATACGCAAAGCGTACTCTCTCTCTGCCTCAAAGTCCAGAGGTGCCACTACCTGGATCTCACCCGTGAGACTGTCGATGGCAAAATGGCCACGGCTGTTGCCGCTGATGATGTTATAGTGCACCAAACCATTGGCGTCCTTGTCCTGGTCCGTGGCCGTGACACGTAGCACCACTGTATGAGGGCGCACGTCTTCACGCACCTGTGCCACATAGCGCTTCTCGCTGAACTGAGGCGCATTGTCATTCTCATCCAGCACAGTTATGTGCACTCGGACAGTGGCTGAACGTGGCCCCGGCTCCTGGCCCTGGTCACTAGCTTCTACCACCAGCTCGTAGCTTTCCATGTGTTCCCTGTCCACGCGGCCACTGGTGCTGATAAGGCCCGAACGTGGATCAATCTCAAAGGCGGCGGCTGCCTCCTTGCGTGCAGCTGGCGACCCTACGAAGCGGTAGCGCAGGTTGGCATTAGGTGGCGCATCGCCGTCGGTAGCACGCAACTGCAGGATGGGGTATCCTTCTTCCACATTCTCACGAAGTGTTTCCCGATACTGGGCTTGCTCAAACACTGGCGCGTGATCATTGCGGTCAGCTACTGTCACCGCCACCATGGTGGTGGCTGAGAGGCGCGGTGAGCCGTGGTCCTGTGCGGTCACCCGAAGGTAGTGGCGTTCCATACTCTCACGGTCCAGAGCGGCCGCCGTGCGGATGAGGCCACTCTGAGGATCAATGCTGAAAAGCTCCAGCGAGCGGCTGTTCATGAGCGCCGCCAGCGAGTAGACGAGGCGCCCCGCCTCGCCTGGGTCCGGGTCCTGCGCCACGACGCGCAGCACCGATGTGCCCGCTGCCTCATTTTCAGGTACCAATGTCTGGTAGTTGTATTGAGGAAACTGCGGGTGGCGGTTTGCGGCACGCCGGGGCCGACCCTGGTTCTTGGAGGGTATTTGCTTGGCTTCAGAACCAGTTTGGAACCCTGGAGGGCGCGGCCCAGGGCGCAGAAAGAGGAAACGGCGGCGGAAGGGACCGCGGAAGCGCATGCGCTCGGGAGCCGGCTCGGGAGCTGTCCGGGGCTCGCGTGGTGCTGAATCTGGCGTAGGAACTGTCCTTCCAGCACGTGGTGCTGAATTCTCCCCTAGGTCAGATCCCAGAGAGCCAGGAAGGCAGTTCCGCCGAAGGGGTCCCCTCTCCGTTAGAGAAATCGCGGATCTCTCACCCTGACCCTTGTGTCCTGGCGCCCACAGTTTCCCACAGCATCGAGAGGTTTCCGCTCTCTTGCGAAAGGCTCTCCTAGCATTACGCTGGAAGGAAACTGACCTGGAGCCATCAGGCTGAGCCAGAAGGTCCGAAGGATGGGGAGGGATGTTCCCCAGATCTGGATTCCCTGGGGACAGAGCCTCAAGCGGCAGACTACCTCTTCGTAAAGGCCCTGTCCGCCCACAAGAGGAGATCTCTGGATGCCAACATAACAGATATCCTGGACCCCGACCAGCCTCTTGCTCCCGACTACCCAATGCCTGGACCACCAGCTCCGCGTTTGGTTGCTCAGGGGTCCCTCGTTGGTTCCTGGCGCTTTGCCTACCTACTCGGAGCCTCATGAAGACAGGTTCCCTGACTCCCAGGCCAGACTCTCCATCCTCCCAGACGCCAGGAGAGTCGGGACAAAGAGCTACGGCTCCACTGCCGGTCTGCGCTCTTGGCCCAGTAGCAGTAGCTACCCCTGGGTCCCAGCCCTGGTCCCCACCGCCCCCCAGCTCCTCTCGGCTAAAAGGGAACAAAGAGAGGAGAAGGAGCAGTAGTATCGGGGTCGACGGTCCCCGGAGACCCCACCATAGAGGCCGCCTCGCCATCACCCCCCGCCTCCCGGCACGGCCTCCGCCGCCCCCCGCCCGGGTCCGGGCCTTGGGCCCGCCCCGCCGCTCTGGCCCCCTCCTGGGCCCCTGCCGCCGCCCTGGCCCTCCGCCCCTCGGCCTGTCGCTCCGCGTCGCCACTGCTCTCTGGGCACCATCTACTCTGCGGCCAGAGCCCCTTTGGCATACAGCCCCGGCTTTTGCCGCCCCCACCACAGCATCCCCGACGCTGCTGCCGCCTCCCGACGCTCCAACATGGCTCCCGGCCGCTCGGATGGTTTGCTCCACCTCCGCCCCGATGCCCCAAAGCCGGTGGTACAACCCGTTGCGCATGGCAGTTCTGGCTATAGAAGGCGGCGCCGCCATCTTTATTGAGGACAGAAGTGCTGCCCACGGTGCTGAAAGGAGCGGGGAGTTTCTCCGCGGGTCCGCTACCGCCCTCCCTCTCCTGTTCATTCTTGGTTTCCTAGCCTTTCTTTAAACTGAGAATCTCATCTCCCGTACGGAGCACTAGGTCCGAACCCTAACACCAATTTTGCTTTTAAAATGTGTTTTCATAATGTTCTGAGTGTTCGCACCGCTCTGGGCAGCGTTACCATGTAGAATCCTGTGACAGGGACGATAATGACCAGACACAGGCCCGGTCACTAGCAGTTCAAACAGTAGCGTAAACTCTTTATTAACAAGTTTAACTTATGAAACGTAGCAAATATCTCCTTGTTTGGCCCTACAGAGTAGGATCTGAAAATGACTCTCCTGAGGCAGGAGGATAAGCCAGTTCTTCCCTGCCTCGACAGTCGCTAGCAATCGCCCAGACTTGGGGCTCCCGCGCTGGACACCGCATCTCTCCAAACTAAGGTTCTTTCCAGTGCTCTGGGATGCCACGTGGAACCCAGGGTTGCACCACAGCGGTGGGCCCAGCTTCCTCAGATCCCCGCCCCTCGCCTGCGACAACTGCATCCTTTAACCCCTTGAAGAGCCTGACAGAAAAACTCAGTTCTCCCTAGCCCTGGCACGCGCGCATCTCAACTGACCAATAGCTGGATGTGGCGCAACAAACGTCACAGAATAAGCGGTACAGGCGGTGCATTCCAATCAGAGAGTCATTGTTTCTATTGGCACAATGGGAGACCCCGCCCCTCTCGGAGGACTCCATTGTATGAGGGAGGAAGGAGGGCCTCGAGGGTTCCAGGACAGACAGCAGAAATAATCCAGAAGGCGAGCTACACCGGTCGGCCTCCAAACGAGTCATCGGTAATGAGCTGCAAAGCCAGGTGCGGAACACTCTGGCATTCTGACACCGAGGCAGAAGTCAGGCCCAGAACCCCAGAACGCTACACTGGGTGCGGCTCCCCCGACTGAGTGGTTACTGCTTCAAATAGCCCAAGAACTCCTGGCCTAGACCTCTGGCCCGCCCCCAGATGGTAGCTATGACATCACCAGCAACCAATCAACGCGTTCTCCTGCTTCTCAGTTTCTTCTCTTCCGGGAGGCCGGTCTCACGCGGGTTGTACCCCATGTGGCTGCTAATATCTGGCGCAAGGGCTTCAGTGTGTTTTGGGTCTCTGAGTCTATAGGAGCTATTCAGGGACAGAGTTCCGTGTCAGGTGACATGGTCAGTGCGGCGGTGTATCTGCAGCGGTTGCCGACTAGAGGAGAGAGGAGCGGGACCTGGTTTTGACCGTGCCCGCCTCTCAGTGGAAGTTAGGGGAAGGCACAAATCTGAGGTCGAACAAGGAGTAAGGGAACTGGGATCACTGAAGCAGCTCCTGAATGACGTTAGGGATCTGGACTCGGATACAAGATGCCTGAGCAGCAGTTTTAAGGAGCCTTCCTGGCTCTTGCCGAGTGGGCAAATGTGCAAAGGCACCATGACTGAGGGAAATCGAGTTCCGTTTCCCTTTCCAACAGGGCTGGTGGTTAGCCTCCACCCCACTCTGAGTCATGGTGTTCACTACAGACCGCACTGGGTGCGGCTCCCTGCATGTAACTGTCTCCACCCTTCCTATCAGGGCTGCTGCAGTCTGGGGGGCTCCCTCACCCTGTTTTCTCATATGCACTCACTTCTATGCCCAACCCACAGCAGTAGTTCCTAACGCACTTTCTGGAAAGACAAAAAAAAAAAAAAGAGGCTGTAAGA